>NC_048230.1:58077068-58114137 GCF_002007445.2 Ailuropoda melanoleuca | reverse complement strand
CGGACCGGGAGCCGCGGGCAGCGGGGGCCCGGGGCCGGGGAACCCGCCGCGGCGCCCTCCCCGCGTCCCCCGCTCGCCAGCGCTTTACCTCTGGCTCGATGGACGCTCGGCCGGGCCGGCCGGGTCCTGCTGTCCCCCGCGCACGGCCCTGGTCCCGAAGTCCGGCCCCGGACGGGGCAGCGGCGGAGAGCGGGGGTCCGGGCAGCTCTCGGCCTCCCGATGCCTCGGGACCTGGCTGGCCGCGCTCCCGGCGCCGAGCGCGCACCCTCGCCGGGACACAGGCGCACACTCACCCGACACACACTCGCTCCCGCTCGCCCTCGGCGGAGAGTTGAAACAGCTGTGGGATTCGCCCAGGAGCTGGAAATGAGGGAGGGACGCGAGCCAGAGCCGTGTGTGTGTGTGTATAACACACAAACGGGGGGGGCATCGCTAATAAATCAAATACTGCAATAAAGTGAGTAGGACCATTGATCAGGTCCGCTTGGCTGGAAACGAAGAGAATCCTTGCCTCTTTTCTGCTTTTTCTCCTCCCTCGGAGCTGGAAGGAGCCAGTGTTCCGCGGGGCGTGTGAGAGCCCCGGCCGGGCGCTCCCCTCGTAATGACACGTTAATAAATGTTTTCTTTTATCTGCTTTCACAAGGGCTCGCCCCGGGTCTGCAAACACCCGACCGCCTTTGCTGAAAGCCCGGCGCTCGCCTCTTAACTACACGCATCTGCCTTTGGAGCTGCCGGCTGCAGCCGGAGCCCGCAGCTAGACCTCAGGGGGAACTGCCCACGCGCCCGGGAACCTTCCCGAGGTACTAACTTGAACTCAAGTGGAAAGAGCTGCTGTTGCTCGGAAATGGTCCGGGAATAGGAAAGAAAGGAGAAACCGGCTTCCTCCTCCGAAGGGGGAGGAATTCGACTCAAGGTGGTGCTGTCCACCGCGGTTTTCACGGTCCCTAGTGCCACAGCAGAGGCCGGAGGGGGACGGGGCTGACAGGGGTGGGCAAAGAGCCCGCAGACAACCAACCGGTAGCAGCAGAAACAGCGCTGAGTTGCTAAGGGGAGACAAACCCTGCTGTAGATAAGCGCACTGGCGGGCACCAGTGACTTGGTGTAGACCTAACCATCTTACAATGAAAGTATCATTATGCCCATAACACAGATAGGGAGATCAAGTCACACAGAGGTTAAGTGACTGGCCCGAGGTCAGACGCTTGTTAAGTGATGGACCCAGGATTTGAACCTGAGAAGCTTGGCTCCAGAGTTATGCTAAGTCCCAGGCCATTTACTTTTCAGTCCAGCATCTCCTTTCTCTGGCTTTGTCTTCCTTCATGCAAGTTAGGGGTGTCATATTTAGTAAATAAAAGTACAGGGGGTCCGCAAGATGTACTAAAAAATTCTTTACTTGAAATTCAAATTGGATATCCTAACCCTGTTGGAGGTGCTAGAGTCCCCGCCCCCGCTCCTTAGCCAGGCCAGATCAATTTATAGTCTAAATAAATCAGGAAAACCTGGAACTTCTTTCTCTAAATCAGATTCTGGCCTCGCTTTTGGCACCACTGGGATTGCTGATCTGCCTTTCCTTTGCCTTAGAACAAAATGTTAGGCTTGCTTCTTTACCATCACGGACCAAAAAATAACGGGGACTCCCTTCCCTTCTGCTCCATCTCTTCAGGAGGAAGGATACATTTACTGCAGACCTTCTAGGACGTTGCTGTCCTGTAGAAGCATCGAGCAAGCGCTGGTTGTAATTTAAAAGTTTCTAGTACCTGCGTGAAAAAGTAAAAAGACACAGGTGAAATTAATTTTAATAATAATGTATTTAACCTAGTCTGGCCAAAATATCACTTCAACATGCAATCACTATAAACATTATTAATGAGATATTTCACACTCTTTTTTTCTTAGGGAGTCTTTGGAATCTGATGTGTATTTTACACTTACAACGTCTCACAATTCGGACCGGTCATAAGAGGCTGGGATTCCCATAGAAGAAGGAAAGTACAGTTCTAGTAGGTTCTGTGGTCCACTGCTGAGTGTTTCCACCAGGTTATCTTATGCAATCTTTGTGACAATTTTTCAAGGAAACTTATGCTTACAAAGGTCAAGTGTTATGACCAAGGTCACAAAGTGGGCAAGTAGGATTTTAACCCATTTGAGACTGTGCCTGGTTTTGGGACATGTATCTCCTGTGACAGTAATTTTCTCCCTGGGTCCTCAGAACCCCACAGGGTCACTCCAGGGTCTGGGGTAGAGAGGGAGGTGAGATGGGTCTTTTGCCTGCTTTTTACATTGGAGAATATTTCAGAGGTGGGAGATGTCTACCACAAAAATGTTAAAAAATACACAGCCTTCCTTTAGGCCTCAAGTTCATGAATGCAGCTCTCCTTTCCCTAAATGGGCCCTGCCCACAATTTTCTCCCCCATCCTTCCCTCCTCATCAGGGACCCCCAGTAGTGGAGGGGCACCTCGCCGTCCCCACATGGGACTGTAGGTGGGGCTGAGGTGATGTTATTTGATTATCATTTTTGGATGTTTATTCTTTCCATTGTTGCTGTAACAGACCGAACATCTGTGTTTTGCCCTTTATTCTTCCTTAGGAAGGAGACAGATCTTCTAAGTGCCTCTTTGTGTGTGTGTATCTGTATGCATGGACACACGCCTGTGTGTGCATGCACACGTGTGTGCACACTGTAGGCAGGGGCTGTGGATCGGATTTCAGGCGAGGACTTCACTCACCAGCCCAGAGGCTTGCAGAGTCCAAGGGGCTACAAAGCGCCTCCGGCCACATCTCACTCTTACAATTCACAGCAAACTCCCTGGCCCTCTGGGTCTGAGGCCTCAGGCTGACTTTTCCAGCTTCCTTCCAGGCAGGAGGGGGCTCCTGGCCCCGTTCAGGAGCTCAGTGTCTGCCTGGGAGACTTGAGGGGACTCAGGCTCCGGGCTCTGATGTCCCCCCGCCTGGGGAGTGGCTCAGCCACAGAGCGGGGGGCCTGGGTGGGGCCCTAGTGTGATTCTCGGGACCCCGGGTTTCCTGACACTCCAGCCCCTGCCCGTCTCCAACCCCACCGCCTGGGACAGCCTTTCTCCTCTCCTGTCCCTCGTCACCCTGGTGGCACTTCTGTGAGCGTCTTGGCTGGATGATCGGGCTTTCCAGGCTCCTCATGCCGGTCCTGACTCCCCACCCCCTTGCTGGTTTAACCTCGAGGGGACCTTTTTGTTGACACCCACAAGCCTCATTTCATCCTTCTGTGAGTTCCTTGGCGGCCCTCCGTGCAGAACGCCTGGCTGCTTCTATCCCCTTGCGAAGCCAGAATGCTGTTTGATTTCCGGAATTCCTATACGACAATTAAAGAAAAAATCACCCCTGCTGTGTGTTTTCACAGTCAAGAGGCTGAAACTCAATCTGATGGTCCGAGCACTTCTGGCTGCATTGGGGTTGGAGTAGATGGGATTTTATGAGGTTGTAAAAGTCAAGCTTTTAACATGTCTCAAATTGGCGTGTGAAGGAGAAGCCTTAAAAGTGGAAACATGGCAGCGGACGGGAGGCCTGGGAATGCGAGCCCGCCACCGAACTGGGGCACAGGTGGCTTTAATAACCCGCACAAGTTTGGCACAAAGCAGAGTCACCCCCAGGGGCTTGGGATCCAACTTCTCATGTCCTGAGTGGGGACGGTTTTGCACGGGTTTTAAAATACAAATCCCGGGGCGCCTGGGTGGCTCAGTTGTTAAGCGACTGCCTTCGGCTCAGGGCGTGATCCCGGCGTTGTGGGATCGAGCTCCACATCAGGCTCCTCCACTATGAGCCTGCTTCTTCCTCTCCCACTCCCCCCGCTTGTGTTCCCGCTCTCTCTGGCTGTCTCTCTGTGTCAAATAAATAAATAAAATCTTTAAAAAAAAAAAAAATACAAATCCCAGCAACATCCGTAACCTTATACATTTGTGGTTAATTCTGCTGAGTTTTCACTTAGACCCAAGCTGTCCTGTCAGTAGAAACGCAATTGCGTTAGAAACTGTTTACATATCTTGAGATATTGTGATAATGAAAAACAGCTTCATAAACCCCCCTTAAATCAGAAGAACATTAATTGTATTTCATACTGCCTCCCTGGGCTGGCAAGCTGACACAGACGTACTTTACCTCGGCAAAACGGCTAATCTTTGCAGCACGGTACCCATTTTCCCCCCTTAATTACATGTAATTGTATAGTCTAATTTATTCCAACGCCCGACGCCTAAAAGTGCACATTCATGAATCAAGGGTTAGATTGGGAGGTAGGAGAATTATAAGTGGGTGTAATTGCAGTCTCCTGGGGGCTGCTTATGAGTGATCTCAAAGAGCCATGATGTTTATTCTGAATTCTTACCAATGAAAGGCAGTCGCGTTACTTCCAGTGAAGAACACAGATAACAGTCACAATTTGTCTAGTGCTTAACAACACACCACTCCTTGTCTTTGGGATAAGTAGGCAAAAAAAAGATTAACTTCGTGAATTTTGTGTAATTTGTGATGTGATGAAACGGGGCACACAAACATTAGTTCCCAGGTAATTGAGTATTAAAATGAGTAACGTGGCCCCGGGCAGCGCAGCTGCAAATCTGTGGACAAGGGAGAGCTCTGTCTTCTGTTTTCACTCTAAAAATCTCAAACCAAGGAGTTGAAGGACTAGTACAGTGGCTATGCTATACCTTCCCCCTAGAATCAACAGTTGTTAACATTTTGCCCTGTGTGCATTATACATTGCTGCACTGTTTGAAAAAAAAAAAAAAAAGTGGTGGCCATTACGGCCCATCCCTCCTTGGCACCTGCGCGTGCATCTCCTGAGAATAAGCTGGGCTCCCAGATGACCTCCCCCTCATTATTGCACCTAAGGAAATGACCAGTAATTCTGTAATCATTCCCCAGCTTGCTCACATTAACAGAGCCACTATGGTGTCTTTCTCTTTGTTCCTTAAGCCTTTTTCTGCCTCAGGGCCTTTGCACTTGCTGTGCCCTCTCTCTGCTTTTGCTCCTTGTCGTCATTCAGATCTGAGTTCAGATGTCATGTCCCTGAGTCCCTGAGAGTCCTCCCCTGTCTGTTTTACCTCAAGACGTTTCCTGGTCACTTTCACTCTCTATCCTGCCTTCTTCTTTTATTGCCTTCCTACAATTCTGTTTTTATTCTGTGTCTGTGACCACAGTCCATTTAGCAGCTCGCTGCTGCCCCCCCCGCACCCCACACTAGCTGCAGGAGAGTGGGGCTACATCTGGTTTGTTTGCTGTTGGAGGCCCCGTGCCCGTTACAGTGTTTGGCACCCAGTCGCTCCTCCATAGGTATTTGTGAGATGAATGAATGAATATACCTGTGTGTGATGTTTTCAAACAGAAGTGGTAAAATGGAGAGATCGGGACCCCAGTGTTTAGAGGCAAAGCCACAGAGGCTCCATCCCAGCGCTACTATTCACCCGTTGTGGGTCACTATGGGCCTCCGTCCCTTAAATGGGGATAAATCTGCCAAATGGGGATAATGACCATAGTCTCTACTTCCTAGGGTTGTTGTGAGTTAGTAATGAGTTTATATACCAAGTGTTTAGAACAGTGCCTGGCACCTAACGACCAGCCTTCCTTGTGCACGTATAATTAATGTTAAGTCTGCTGGCCAGAGGCCTGTGATTTTAAGCACCGTTGGCCACTCACAGGCTCCCACAGGAACAGTCTCCAAGCAGAATGCCCCAGGGAAAACTTCTTGGAAGTGCTGACATGGCCACACTATTGGCCTCGCGCTGCCCTGTGAGAGGCCAGTGAGGCCTGGAAAAGGCTCTGTTTGTTTACAGTGGGCATCTGAGCTGATGTGTCAGGGCCCATTGCTAAATATTTTGACTCGCACCCTTGAGACCAACCCTTGGAGGCTCACCCAGGAGCCAAGGCATGGGAACCTGGAGAGGAGGGGACAAAGGAGCCTCCTGTTGTCGCTGGAGGAGAATGAACCCAGTGGCATGGGCTTTGACTCAGCAGGTCCCCTCCCACTGCCCTTGGTAGGTGGACTGTTAGGAATTTTACCTTATTATTGGCCTATGCATTTTTTAAAAAGGATATTCAGGGCAGATGTCCATATGCAGGGGCGTGTAGAGAAATACAAGTTTTTAAGTTAAAGTTGCAATAACATATGGGTTAGGAATCAGGGAAAGTGTTGGAAATTTGAACAAAAAACATTGCATCTAACTGGAGATAAAATAAGGTAGTTTACTCAGGAGAGTGTGTATGGAATACATAGATATTCACTTTTGGGAGGAAAAGAGGGGGTGCTTCCAGGGTCCATTGTCTTTTATAACAAGAACTCTACTTTCCTTTGCAGAAACTGGTCCCTACCCTATTTTCAATCCCCAAGTCTCTGGTGGAGGGAATTTGGCCCCTTGCTCCAGATTTGGGCATCCATGCTGTGTATTCCATGCCGTGACCAGTGAGTGGTTCAGACATGGGCACATGATCCATTTTGAGCCGTCGGGAATCAATGGTCTATTTTCATTTGCTCTGTTGAGTGACAGGAGCTTGCTTTCTTCTGGGTGTGAACTGGGTGATCATTAAGAAGTCACCAGACACCATGTGTGGGCTTAGAACTGAATCAGAGGCAGAGTCATGAAGTTGGTGAATCGTACTGTGATTTTAAGGCAGCACCGAACATTCCTGCCTCTCTGGTTCCTTCTACGGCCCGGAGAGTTCCCTCCCCTTGTGTGTGGGTGGGACGGTGGATATGATGGATTTCACTTCCATGATTAGGTTAAGGGGAAGGGATTTTGAAGATGTCATTCAGATGAACTCGAATGAATCTAAAGGGGAAAGTCCTGGGTGGGCCTGACCCAATCAGGTGTAAATCCTTAAAAGGGACTGGGCCTTTCCTGGAATCAGAGATGCTTCGGCTGACCTTGAAAGGGCAAAATGCCATCCTATGGAAAAGGCCACTTGGCAGGGGGTGGCTTTTGCCTGACAGACAGCAAAAAAGCGGGGATCATTGTCCTATAACTAAAAGTTGAACTGAATTCTCCCATGGCCAGGGGGTGTGGAAGAGGACCTCGAGTGTGAAATGACATTGTAGCTAAGGTTACTGAAGCCAGACGCTGATCTCAGCCTGCTGTGACCCTGAGCAGAGGACCCAGCTCACCCATGGCCAGGTTTCTGACCCATGGGAACTGTGCGGATAGTAAATCCAGATTGGCTTAAGCTGCCAAGTTGGTGGTAATTCGTCCTGCGACAAAAGGAAACAAATACACGTGTGAAAACCTGGATCAAGCTGCACCTGAAGCTAGTCATAGCACTGGAACTTTCAAAGACGCGAGCCAGTAAACCCCCCTCTCCCTCCTCCTCAGCTCTCAAGCCTGCTTTTTAGCAGAATCCCAGGACTGCATCCCCCTGACCTGGCTTATTTCCCACGCTTCCGCCTGAACCAGTCACGAAGCCCGGGGTCATGACCCATGGCGCTGTGATTGGCCCCGTCTGGGTTATGGGCCTGAGTCGGGAGCTGTGTGCTTGTGTGATTTGCCATCATTTCACGTGTATCTTACACCTTGACCCTGAGGATATAGATTTCTGTCCACAGCCTCGGTGTCCTTTTTGAGCCTCTCCTGGTAGCTGTGGAGGGTGTGGGAGGTGTCCTGGTTTAGGGCCGGAGTTGGCAGCCTTTTAATGTAAAGGGACAGAGGAAAGAGTTTAGGCTTTGTGGCCACGTACAGTCCTGGTCTTTTCTCCTCCTTCTCTTCCTCCTCCTCCTTCCCCTGCCTCCCATTCCCCAGGCCTAGGAGCCCCTGGGGGGACCTCTGGAGCCGACACATGTAGACACCGCCGTGTCCCGCCTGCTCAGTCCCTGTGGTGGCATCTCAGACCTGTTTCTTAGAGGAGGCCTGGGGTCCTGATAGAGACACAGTTACTGCAGGAAGTGGAGCAGGAGGGGGCCACCCCTGTCCCCAGGTCATCTGCTCCTAACGAGGTTTGCTGGGCTCCCATTCCCACTGGACTTGAATAGCGTCCCTCCGGAACTCATGTCCATCCAGAACCTCAGAGTGTTTGACCTTATTTGGAGAAAGGGTCTTTGCAGATGTGAATAGTGAAGATGAGGTCATACTGGGTAAGGTTGGGCCCAGTCCAGTGACAGGTGTCCTTATAAGAAGAGCAAACAGCGACAGAGACACAGGGAAGGAGGCCCCTTGAAAAGGGAGGCAGGCATGGGAGGGGTGCTGCTGTGAGCCTAGGAGCGCCGGGGATCGTGGGCAACCAGCAGAAGCTGGGAGAGGCTGGGAAGGGTCCTCCCTGGAATCCTGGGACGGAGCTTGACCCCACGGACACCTTGGTTTCAGACTTGTGGCCTCCAGAACTCCGGGACAGAATGCATTTCTGCTGTTTGAAGCCTCCCACGCTGGGCAAGTTGTTAGGGCAGCTCCGGGAGATGAACGGGGTCACTCCTCCTCCCCGCGGGAGAGTGTGTGGATGATGGTGGTGGTGGAATGAAAGGTCTGGAGTCACGCTGACACCAGAGTGGGGGTTTCTGCCCAGGCCCCAAACCGGAGATTCTTATTTAACGTGGTAGTGATGGGTCTAGACATGGCTATTTTTTTCGGAAATAACGTTATTGAGGTATAATTTACATACCATAAAATTCACCCACTTTAAGGCTACCACGGATTGATTTTTACATTTCCCCAGTTGTGCAACCATCACCATCCTTGGGTTCTAGAACTTTCTCATGACGCCTCCTAATAAGGTCTCTCATGGGCATGGATCGTTTTAAAGCTCCCGAGGTGATTCTAACCTGTGGCCGGGCTGAGAGTCCTGCTTAGGGGTGGGGGCCTCAGGAAAGACAGGAGAGTGGCCTAAGTTTGCCCAGAGGGTGCTGAGGCCCTCAGCTGACACTGAGGTGAGCGTAGGTGTTTAAAAGAATGCCAACAAAACCCCACCGGAGCAGTGGCTGTGGTGAGGTGGGTGGGGATAGAGATGGAGGCTGGGCTGCCGGGATGGGTTGGCCAAAGCCCACGTCCACACCTGTGTGCCTGGCTCCGGGCTGTGGATGGTGCTGGGGTGGGGGGTGCTAAGGAGGGAGGGGCACACTCCACCTTTCCACCTCCTCTGGGGGTTAGGAGGGGAGGATGGGACTAGACCTGGGATGGCTGTGGGGGAGTCTGCCCGCATGGCCCCCCACGTGGTCCAGCGCAGGCCCAGGGGAGTCACTGCTCCCAGAGGGGTGAAGCCCCATCCCCAGAGACACACTGCAGGCCAAAAACACAGGAGAGCAAAGGCCCCAGGAGTTCTGCTCGTCCCACCTTGGCACAGTCCTCTGAGCCTGGGAGGACCCTGCAGAGCGGCTGGCTCAGCTCTCTCCTGCCCAGTGTCCAGGGCTGGCCCCTTCTCGCAGCCCAGCATGTTCAGTTACCTTCCTTCCAGGGAGATCTTGCCTCGCCCCATGGCTCTGTCCCAGGAAGTGCCTCCTGTCGGTGGCAGTGCCATCCCCTGCGTGGCTTGGAGGCATCGCTGTCACTTGGCACCCAGGCTTATCGTCGTCCTGTGATTGCTCTGGTGACTCATCCATTTGTGCTTTTAGTCGGTCGTCTGTGGCTCTGGCAGGTGCCGTGCCCATGCGAGCCGGGCTGCCGACCAAGAGTGCAGCAGAGGCCTCCGCCACCAGCTGGATTTATCCTGGTCTGTCCCCTTCACCTGGAGAGAGGACTTAGGAATAGAACACCTACCTTCACCGTGAGTGCTGACTGCCTATGTCCGTGGGAACGTGGTTGCGGACAGAAGACCCGCTTCGGCTCGTTAAGAGAAGCAAGGGATTGGTTAGAAGATCTTAAGTATCCTCAGATCTGCGGGAGGGTCAGAACATAGGCTGTGAAGCCAGGCAGCCAGAAAAGTCTCCCACCACACCACGGGGGCTGTGCTGGTCACACGGGCCGCACGTGTCTGTCCTGATGAAATTGGGCTGGGACTCTGAAGCCTCAGCCACTGCTGAGCCCCAGGGAGAACACAAAGCTTTGCCACAGTGTTTTCTAGAAGCTCAGATCCCTTGGGCACAGCCACCACTGCACAGAGCTCTGTTCTGAATCCCTGTCGCACGTGGGCGTGTCCGTGCAAAGAAGTGCGGGAATTCTGGTTTCTGGAATTGGCTTGGGAGGGCGGGACTCCTCATGGGATGTTGGTAACATGTAGAGAAGGCATTGGGTGGCCACGGACACACAAAAGACAAACACCTGCTCCATCTGCGGTGTGCCAGGGGGCGGGCCGAGTGCTCCCCGTCTTTCATTTTACCTTCGTCCTTATAGTTAGGGAACCGACGATCAGCAAGGGGAAGTGATGTGTCCAAGGTTGCAGGGAGCTCAGACTCCAGAACCTTCATCAACCTTCCAAACTCAGGGCTAGATGGAAAATGTCACAGATCGCCAGCCATCTAGATGCCCTAGGGCTGGCCTGGGGCCCCAACCACAAGTGAACCATTTTCTGTGGCCCATGCAGTCACAGGATGGGCTCTGTTCTCTTGCTCGCTTAATCCTTTGGTTGAAGCAGGAAACCACTTACAGGGCATCCATCCATTCTCAGCCAGATCTCATAAAATTCCTCGTGTGCTCGTGGTCAGAGGGCTGGGGCGCTGGTGCAGCTTCCTGTCGCTCGGCCTTGGGCCTCGTTCATTCTCTGAGCCTCATCTGTAAAATGGGCACCTAAATCTTGTCTCACTTCCCTCCCTCCAGGACTGTCGTTTGGATCAAATGTGGTTGTGAGTGCAGAGTGAAAGGGCCAACGGCAGGACAGCTTTCTTCTTCATTGACCTTATTCCCCACCAGCAACTTGTGGATAATCGGGAATGTCTCTTGGCAGTGCATTCACTCTGCTTCATAAGGAATCATGAGCGGGGCTATAGGAGCTCTTGGGGTTGTCTGCTTAGACAAGACATGGATTGAGGGCTTGTTTCTTTGCCTTGAACGGGGACCACACCTCATGGGCCATTAACAGACACCACTGAGGACGGATGGCCACAGTCTGTCTGCGTTGCAGACAGCTGCAACCCCCACCCCCCGCAAACAAGCACCGCTCTTGGGGTGTCCACAGGCAGGGTGCTGGTCCCACAGGCATTTTAGCGCAGGAAGCCAGGCCTCCCTTGGGGGGAGACATGGAGAGGGAAGGCCCACGGGCTGCTTTTGGAGAGCCCACTGGGGTGGGCTGGCCTGGCCTTGGAAGGTGCCTTGATCAGAGTTATCAGAGATCCCAGCTGCGTTGCACATCTGGGGTGAGATGCTCAGTTATTCATTCATTTGACAGATGTGTTTAAAGTTGGGACTAAGTCTCTGTAACTCAGCCTCGGAGCCTCGGGCCCAAAACGTGACTGTCACGACCCTGCTTCCAGAGGCTTAGTGTCTAGCAAGAGAAAAAAATACATCGACGGAGCTGACCAGAGAGTCTGTGGCAGAACATTTTCGTTCTTACTGATGTCTGTTGCTTTCTGTCCCTTGCCAATAGGAACTTGATTTTCTTTGGGGAGCAATGTACCCCACCGTAGGGGTGGCTAAACCTTTTAAGCCAGGGTTTCTCAGAGGGTGGTCATTGGACCAGCAGCATCAGCCTCACCTGGGACCTTGTTAGAAATGCAGACTCTCGGGCCCACCCCATCCCAGCTGGTCCTGACTCTGAGGGTGGGGCCCACAATCTGCCAAAATTGTGCCCTGCTCCACCCCCCTCCCCCATCATATGTGTGGGCACATGGCCAGTTCTTGCCCATGAGATGTGAGGAGGTATCTGCTGGGGGCTTTGGGGAAATAGTTTTCTTCTTGCTAAAAAGGTAGAGATCTTAGAAGGTGGAGGTTCGACCCCAGGGCCCCTTCTTGCTCCTCCAGGAGCGGACTTGGGTGCGCACACGCCTAGTGCTGGATGGAGAGAGGCGTCATAGGGCCAGGAGGCGACAGTGTCACGGATGGGCTGAGGATGACAGCCAGAACTGCCCGACCACTTGGGGCCCTTGTATTAAGAAAACAGTAAATGCCCTTGCAGCATTGCTACCTGTAGCCAAGAGCATCCCCGCAGACCCAGGTTCATGGTGATGAGCTGAGTATTGCTAATGTAACCCAGCCTTATTATGACGTCATACATGGCCTTTTCTTCCTCTGTACCTCTTCCGCATGGGTAATTTAAAACTGCTTAACCGCCTCACACCCGATAGAATGGCAACTAGCAAAAACTCCAGGAAATAACAAGTGTTGGTGAGGATGTGGAGAAATTGGAACCCTTGTGCCCTGGTTGGGGGTGGCAGCAGGTGTAAAATGGTGTAGCCGCCATGGAAAACAGGTTGGCAGTTCCTCAAAAAATTCAAGGTAGAATGACCATAGGATCCAGCAAATCTGCTTTGGGTCTATGCACAAAAGAATTGAAAACAGGGTCTCAAGGAGATGTACGTACACCCGTATTCAGACCAGCATTATTCACAGTGGTTAAATGGTGAAAGCAATGCAAGTGTCTACTGACGGCTGGTTAAGACGGTAGATTGTATGTATGTTTTACCACAATAAAAAACCCAAACCAAACAAGAAACACACACACACCCCTCTCTTAAAATTCACATCCTTTTCCTCATTTACATCTGCCCACAGGTGGTCTCTACAATGCTTGCCTCTCCTCTGAGTTCTGGTCCCATACATCCCACGGGCTCTTGACATCACCACCTGGATCTTTTGAAAGCAGCTGCAAGTTCAACGCGTCTGAGCCTGAACTCATGGCCTCCCTCCCCAAACCCGTTCCTCTTGCTGTGCTGTCTTTGGGGTGCCTGACACGTCCATCCATTACAAGTCAGAAGTCAGTTTCTTCTTCAGCCTCCTCCCCCACCTGAATCCATTGTAAATTCCTGGTCATCAGCCTTCTTGAACACCAGCCAAGGGCAGCCCCCCTGTCCAGTCTCCTCCAGGATCGCCTCTGATGACAGCGGTGGGGCCCGACTGGGCTCCTTGTGCATGCCCTGACACCACCTAGACCCCTGCTTCGGGGCAGAGCCAGAGAGAGTGTTTCCAACCGCAGGTCTGATTGATTCCATTTGAGCTTCTCTTGCAGTAATCAATGCCAGATGAAAGGATTTCACGGAAGAATCCAGCCCCTCCCGGAGTCCATTGCCATGCAGGCTCTCCTGAGTTGATTTCACATCTATTACACGAGCAAGCTGACTGAGTCTCTCAGATTCGGGGGCTGACGTCCGGGGCAGTGGGTGGGACAAATGTCACTGATGATCAGTGCCTTCGATTGGGAGGTCCCAGGTGCAGACTCTGAGACACGAATTCGAGAGTAAGTAGTTTACTTGGGAGGTGTTTCCAGGAAACACTGGCCAGGAGCAGGGAGCGAGGGCGGGAGGGCAGGAGAGCAGTTCCGGGCGTGTTCTCAAGCCTGCTGGTCGGGAGGACAGCTGAAGTCCACCCTCACCGACAAAGCCTGGGAGGTGGAGCCAATCAAATGTGGGTGAGTTGCCCCGGGAACCAGGGACACCAACTCTGACAAATCCTTCTTGGGGGGCTGCTGCAGGGGGTGTTAATTCTCTGGCACTTTCTGCTGGCCTCGTGTGGGCCAAGTGGTCTGCTGAGGTTATGTTCAGAAGCCCCCAGGCACAAAGAGCCGCAGCTATCGGTAGTTGCATTGGAGGGTTCCAGGGCTCCGTGCAGGGCACGGCCAGTGTCTGCTCCCCAGTGGGGGGGGATGACAAATGACGCTCATTAAGTGACTCAGACCCTCAGGACAGAACATAGAGACACGTGGTTTGAAAGCCCGTCCTTTTGAGTTTCCTTTCCCTCAAAGAGGAAAGTCTCCGTTGGTGCTAATAGGGCTTAACTGCTTTCTGAAGCTCCCTGTCATCTCACTTTTGAACCCAGGGAGCCTGTGTAAGAGGGAAGGAGGGACCATGGCTCCCTCCTGCGTGTCCCTGGGACCTCCTTGGGTGACTGGACAATGAGGGCCTGCAGCCAGGGGAAGAATAACCAGGATGGGCCCAGGGCCCCGCCTGCTCAGCGCTGACCTTCCCCTTCTCAGGCCCCACGGTGTGGTCCTGTCTGTGGCCAAACGGAGCCTGCAGGGTTCCGGTCCCCCGCTCTGCGTGAGACCAGAGCCAGCCTGGGCTGGTGGCTGTGGGTGCCTCTGGGTTGGGTTTGGAGAACCGCCAGAGGCCGAGGTCTGAACAGCAGGCCCCAGGGCGGCCACGTGGCTGTGAAGGGGACAAGGCAGGGGTGGGTGGGAGGGAGATGCAGGAAGGCCTTGTGCGGCCCTTTTGGTCCTTCCAGCAGAGGAGGGAGGCCTAGCAGGTTTCTTGGGCTGCTCCCGGGCTAAGCAGGTGGGCAGGGTGGGTCTGCAGGGGGGCCAGGGGCACAGTGTGCAGACCTTCCCTGTCAGAGCTGAGGCTGTGTGTGTGCGTATGCACGTGTGTGTGTAATGAGAGCAAGTGTGCACACGGGCCAGTGTGTGTATGTGAGAGAGAGAGAGGAAAAGAGGGAGAGAGATGTACAGGTAGACAGACAGAGTCTGGAGGAGGTTAGCAGAGAGAGGAGCAGAGAGGTTCCCTCAGAGGAGGGAAGGTGTGCCCGTGGGCGGCTGAGCCTGAGAATGGGGCCTGGGGGGCGGGGGTGATGTGAACAGGAGGGGGTCACATGGGTTAGGATGACCAGGCCTGCTTTTACTTTATCAATAGAAACTACAGCAGCCCAAATTCACCAAGCGCTCCAGGCATCAGACAGTGACAGTGGTCTGAGCCCTTCACATGCGTTTTAGGGTTAGTATTTTTATTTAACAGATACTTGTGCTTGCTCCGTGGAGGCACGGTTCTCGTTGTTTTCCAAACACGAAAAACAGCTAAGTAAATGTTTTAAAGCATGTAGTCATGACGCCTTCCAATCCCCACAACAACTTTGTGGGGAGGCACTGTGCTTGTCCCCATTTGCAGATGGGCGGTGGGTGACTCACCCACGGTCCTAGAGGGAGCAAATGGAAGGGCTGGTGGGTTGACTAGCCATCAGGTTCCAGAGTCAGGTTCCAGAGTCAGGCTCCTCCCGATGATTTCATCATGCTGATGAAAGGCAGAGGGTCAATTATGCATATTACCCATTTTACAGATGGAAAAACAGAGGCGCACAGGGGTTAGCAATTTCTCAGCTCGAAAGTGGCCGAGCCAGGACCCAGCCCAGCCTGCAGGCTCAGTCCCACACTGTAACCACCTGGCTCTGGGCCCATGGTAATGAGCCCTTTGAAAAAAGGTGAGCCACTTACCTTGGACGTGCCTCAGTTTCCTCATTTGCCAAGTCGGGCTCTGGTAATCCTGCCCTACTGACTCACAAGGCGTGGTGAGAGAAGGGATCAGGGCCAAGGCTCCCAGAAACTTCCATCAGGGAGGCGCCCTGGCCTGGGAGGAAGCTGGTCTTGGCCAGCTCTGCCCTAGCGCCCTGAGAGCCCGTGGCCGTTCACGTCCCCTCGGCACCTGTGTTTCCCCACCTGGAGCGTGGGTGGCCTGGGATGAGACCTCAGACTCATCGAGCTTCACATGTCCCTGACTGTCCGGCCCCTGACACTGGGGCCACCTGGGCTGACCATCCAGGAACTGGGCCACTGGAGACGGCACAGCCTGAAGTCTCAGACTCGTTCTAGGAAAGTGCACTCAGGGCCAAGCCTGGCTCTGGCTCCACGGTGATCCCTGTGGCCAGATGACAGCATGGAGATCTTTTGTGCTGAGAATCCCCAAGCCCAGTGGAACTCGGGCTTGTACAGGGTCGTCCTGAGGGACACTGGACAAGTCATCCAGCCCCTGGTTCGGGCACTCCAGGCCAGCTTCTATTGGTCTTCCCGCGTTCTCCTTTGAGGCAGCAGGCTCAGAACAGAATCATTCACGCGTTCAGTTCATTCATTCAGTGACTCTTTACAGAGCAACTCCTGTGTGCCAGGTGCTGTCCTAGGCACCGAGGCTGCAGCTGTGAATGGAGCAGACCAAAGCCCGGTTCTCAGGGAGCTGACCTTCCAGCAGAGGGGGAGGGGGCAGTAAACATTAAGGCACCCCCCCCAGTACAATCACATAGACGTACATGCATGTATGTGTGCACACAGGCATGAAAATACATGTATGCACACACACGACATACATATACATATTACTGTATTTTAGGTAGTAATAGATGCTATGAAAATCAGGCAAAGTATTGGAATAGAGACTTCTGGGGGGGTACTTTAGTTTGAGGGGCCTGAAAGTCCTCTTTCTGAGGTGGGCCCAGACCTGAGGGCATTAAGGGAGTCTTGCATGTGCATATCTGGAGGAAGAATGTTCCAGACAGAGGAAACAGCATGTGCAAAGGTCCTGTGGTGGGAGCATGCCCAGCATATTCTAGGAAGGTCAGAGTGGAGGGGGCAAGGGGGAGAGTAGCCAGAGTTATTATGTAAGGCCTTCTAGGCTATGGCAAAGAAACTTGGGTCACATTCTGAGAGAGATGGGATGTGATTTGAGCTTGCCCAGAGGACTTAATAGAGTTTAACTCGATATTTGAAAGGATCCCCCTGGCTCCCTGTGGAGGATGAACTGTGAGGTGGGCAAGAGTCAGTGCCGGAGGGGCGCCTGGGTGGCGCAGTCGTTAAGCGTCTGCCTTCAGCTCAGGGCGTGATCCTGGTGTTCCGGGATCGAGCCCCACATCAGGCTCCTCTTCTGGGAGCCTGCTTCTTCCTCTCACACTCCCTCTGCTGTGTTCCCTCTCTCACTGGCTGCCTCTCTGTCAAATAAATAAATAACATCTTAAAAAAAAAAAAAAGAGTCCGTGCCAGAGCCCAGTGAGGAGGCAGCCACAGTCGTCCAGCAGGTGATGGCAGACGTTTGGACCATTCATGGTGGAGTTGGGGAAGGGATCCAATTCTGGCCATAGTTAAAGGTAAAGTCAACACCAACTGATTTAAACAAGAGCCAACACTTCCTCCCTGAAATCCCATCTCTGAAGTTTCCAGGGCAGTTTTGACTTTCTCTTTTAAAGACCCAGCCTGTATTTTATTCTAATAGCTGGGGTCATTCCCCCTAAGGAAGGGCAGTCCCTCAGTTAAAGAATGAATGGATGAACATTCCATCAGCACCCAGAGTGCCCCGGGCCCATGGAGGAGATTAAACGTGGCTGCCACCTGTCCAGATGGGTTTGTCGGGAAGTGCCACATCTGTTAGAGGGATTTTGAATGTTAAAGAGGGATCTCAATTGCGGGAAGGAAATTACTGAGTCTTCAAATACCATCAACTGGGAAAAAGACGGATGGGGCTTTTATGGACGTGTCGTTTGTCCCAATAAAATAAAATATCTTAAAACCTGTCTTTACTGGCATCAAAGTGCTGCTGTGTTGTTTAGCAGAGCAGTTTACATCTCAGTGATGAGTCTCTTAAAAACAAAAGACAAAACAGTGCTTTTACCCATCTATCTGGCTTTCTAAAGCAAGTAAAAAGGAAATTTACATTTAGTTGTGCAATGAAATCTACAAAGTACCTACTGGGGCAGGGCCCAGGGCTAAGGAGGAGAGATATGGCTCAGATCTTGTTCTCAGAGGCATGGCTGGTGGGGGACGTGAACAGGGACAGAAATTCACACACAGGGTACAGTGTGGGTTAGTGCAGTGAGAAAGGTCCTAAGGTTCAGAGAAGGGAGGGATTGCTGGATGCTGGGGGATGAGAGAAGGCTTTTTGGAAGGGATGGTGTCTCAGTTAGCTGGCTTTTGCTGACGTGTAACTGAAACTCCTAAGAAATCTGGATTATACTGTAAGGGGATTGGTTATCTCCCAGGACAGAGTCCACGGAATACGTGGATGTTGGGGTGGGTTGATTCAGTGGCCCTCCACCTCCACCAGCCTCTCTGTTTTGCTCTCTGCTGTTGTCTGTTCCCCTCTTGGTCACAAGATAGCTGCCAGCAGCAACTGGGGCCACATGTCTCCTGGTCCAGGTGGCACTGAGAGAGAAGCCTTCAAGTGGGGGACGTACCGTCTCTCTCGCACAACTGACCGTCTTAGCCCATTGCCCACTCGGGACCACTAACAACCTCCAGGGGATTGCTGTCAAGGTGACCCTAGAGCGGAGGCTCAGGGCAGCGTCCCCTGCGCCGAGGGGCTGCATGGGGGCCTAGGCTGCACAGTAGAGCAAAGTTGAGCTTCTGTCTGGAAAGAGGAATGTGGGAAGGGATGTTGGTTAGCTATCTGAGCAGGGCACTGGTGGTTTGGTGAGCTTTTAGACTAGCAAAGGCAACCACTACCACCATCACCATAATTTAATAATAATGAGCACTTTTTACAATCCATTCATTGCACTTAGGGCTTTCGGTGCAGAGCAGGACCTCTCCTGCCCAAAGCCCCTCATCTCACTCCCCTGATGACCTGGAGCTCTCCATTCCTCTCTAAACATGTAGACAGAGAAACCTACAGCTTGGAATTGCCCCTGCCTAAATGCCCTCGGACTGAAAGTTAGTGGGTTTTTTTTTTTTTAAGATTTTATTTATTTATTTGCAAGAGAGAGAGAGTGAGAGAGAGGGAGCACGCACAAGCTGGGGGAACGGCAGGCAGAGGGAGAAGCAGGCTCCCAGCTGAGCAAGGAGCTTGATGCGGGACTCGATCCCAGAACCCTGGGATCATGACCTGAGCTGAAGCCAGATGCCGACTGAGCCACCCAGACGTCCCTGAAAGTCAGTGGTTTTGATCCCGAAGCTGTTTACTAGGGTAAACTTGATACTTCTTGATCCATGGACTTGATACTGGGATTGCAGAAATTCAATGTAGCCAGTGAATAACTAGGAGCACAAAAAAGGGAGCGAGCTGCCGCTTCCATGAGTTATTTAGAAAGATTTGCGGGGCGCCGGGGTGGCTCAGTCAGTTAAGTGTCTCACTCTTGATTTTCAGCTCAGGTGGTGATCTCAGGGTCGTGGGATCTACCCCCATGGCGGGCTCCGTGCTGAGTGGGGAGTCCGCTTGGGATTCTCGCTCTCCTTCTCCCTCCGCTCCCCCCACCTCCCCGCCCCGCTCTCTCTTGATCTTTCTCTCTCTCTTGCAAATACATAAATAAAATCTAAAAAAAGACAAAGATTTGATAAGAGCAAAACACTTAAAGAAACTGGAAAAATATCCAAAAGTGCCCCGCCCAACGTGATAATAGCCGCTTGCCACGTGCGGCTACTGAGCCCTTACCGTGGCTGAAGCCACTGAGAGATTGAGTGTTGATTTTGTTTAGTGTTAATTAATTTAAGTTATTAAAGGCAGATACATGATTCAGTTATTGGAAAACTTTGAAATATATTTGGGGTGAGTTGTTTACATGAATCTACTTTTAACCATAAATTTCTTTTTTTTTAAAAGATTTTATTTATTTGACAGAGATAGAGACAGCCAGAGAGAGAGAGAGAACACAAGCAGAGGGAGTGGGAGAGAAAGAAGCAGGCTCCCAGCGGAGGAGCCTGATATGGGGCTCAATCCCAGAACGCCGGGATCATGCCCTGAGCCAAAGGCAGACGCTTAACCGCTGTGCCACCCAGGCGCCCCGTTAACCGTAAATTTCTTGAACGCTAAGTGAAGATCGAGTGTTTCTGATAAACATAGAGATGTTTTGTGAGTATATAATGCGTGCCAGGTCTTGAAGATTTATATGAAAAAAAGGTAGAATATCTTAATTTTAATATTTATGATAGGTTGAAATGATGTCTCCAGTACGTTTAGTGAAATAAGATATATCATTTAAATTATGTCATCTGTTTCTTTTTCGTTTTCTTCCTAATGTAGCTACTAAAAAGTTCAAAAAGACATGCATGGTTCACATTCTATTTCTATGGACAGTGCTGGTCTGGAAGGATTCTGCATTCAGATTGCTTTGCAAGTCCCCATTCCATGTGAAATAAATCAAAACTGAACATTGTATGATTATATGAAAGGAAGGAGACAATAAGAGACTCATGTTAAAAAAAGGTCTTGGCTCTGTCATAAAAATCTTCACCAATTAATGGACACTTAACGTGTTTTTTGTTAACCCGTGTAAGGATATGACTGTAATTTTTTTTATTCCTCAATTTACCCACTGTACTTTTATTAATGGACCCACTGCTGATCCCAGTTGTTCTGGATAAGGAGACTCCTCCTGGGTTTTATAGCAGCCCTCAGAGGTGAGGGCAGGTATGTTGTTTTTGTTTTTGTTTTTTATTTTATTTTTATTTATTTATTTATTTATTTTATTTTATTTTTTAAGTAGGCTCCATACCCAACGTGGAGCCCAGTGCAGGGCTTGAACTCACGACCCTGAGATCAAGACCTGAGCTGAGATCAAGAGTCTGACGTTCAACCAACTGGGCCATCCTGGAGCCCCATGAGTCCCACTTAGAGATGCGGACACCTGAGGTTCCAAGAGGGAGAATAATGTGCCGAGGATCCCATAGACAGGGCATCGAGGGACAGGGTGGACTTGAGTCCTGACCTACCTGACGTCATCCCATGCTTGCTTTCTTCCTGCCCCAGAGCTGCCCGGTCCTCGACACCATGCTCTGGCTGCATGTGGAATAAGCCCATTGTAACTCAGAACCCAACAGAATCCTGCCTGTTTGGGGATTTCATAGGTCTCTCTAACGCGAAGGCTTTAAGGCTATGAATCCAGGCTTTAAGGACTGAAATTTGGGGACTCCCAGGTTATTGTCTTGAAGCAGAAATGATCCGTGAACTGAGTGCACGCTTCCTTTGATGGCTTTAACTGCGCGCAGGTTATGGACTGCATGTCTCTGTCTCCCCCGCTCAGATGTCAAAGTCCTAATCGCAGCGTGATGGTGTTTGCGCGGAAGTTTTGGGAGATAATTAACTCACGAGGGTGGAACCCTCATGACGGGATTAGCACCCTTCTCAGAAGAGACCCCTAGGAGACGAGAACACGCGTGCACTCTCCCTGCTCTGCCGTGTGAGGATACAGCGAGTGGGTGGCTGCCTGTAAGTCTGGAAGCGGGTTCTCGCCGGCAGTTGAATGGGCTAACACTTTGATCTTGGACTTTCCAGCTTCCAGAACTGTGAGAAAAGAATCTGTTCCAGCAGCCCGAGCTGACTACGACTCCACGGTCCCTCCCTCCCCTGCTTGACAACTTAAGCGCATGTCGAAGGCACTCGGACCCACGAGCTTGAAGAACAGATAGGTCATTCAAGAAGCAGGTCCACTCCAGGATATATCGACACCCAATCTCAGAGCCAGTCTGAACGTTTCCTATTGTGAATTCCCCCAGATTCTCCTTCCAGACATCCCTCTTCTCTCAGGTGGGGGTGATGGTCGCTGGCTCGTGGACGTTTCCAGAACTCTCTTTGGAACGACTCGGTTTCCACACCTCCAGCTTTAGGACTTCAACCAAAATGCCAAGTCCCTCAGAAAAGCCTTGGTCGGTCCCATTGCACTGGATTCCCTGCCTCAGAAGGGTGGGACTTGTCCCTGGAAAGAGCAATACTGGTGCCTGGGGCTGTCACCGAGGCCCCTCTTCCTCCAGCAAGGGCACAGTCCCGTGTGGCTGGCGGTCTGTGGTGCGGCCTGGACTTGGGCTCTGCGGTCCTGTGGTCACGGGCCCAGGAGTGTGGACCCCGTCCCACCTGACTCTGTTCCTCTGGGACATGTGGCTCCTGACGGGGCCGTATGACCACATCCAGGAGAGGGGTGAGCGAGGTAACGCACAGGAGCTCTCAGGACCCCCGTCCCCGCTGGTGGGCAGGGCCCTGTGTCAGCCCACAGTCCTTGGCAGGTCGCCAGTTGGGGTCACAGACAGATCAAGTCGAGAGACCGTCCTGGAATCAGGGCTTTGGGCTGAGAAGAGAGATTTCTGTAGGAACGCTGTGAGATTTAGCCTGTAATGGTAACTTTGCTTCCAATGGCCCTCAAGGGACGAGCCATGAAAGGTTGACTGTCCTTACACGAGAGCAGAAGGGGCCATGGGGAGGAGCGGTGGCCTCGCTCCCTGAGAGGCACCCACTCCGCCAGCTGCCGTCCTGCGGCCTGACGTGGATGTGCGCTCCGGAGCTCTGGGCTCAGGGCCCGCTGCCTTTTCTCCTTCTGCTTCTTAATTAAAACACACACACACACACACACACACACACACACACACACACGTATATATCCCAAAGCCTCCATTACTGCAGATGCCCTGACACTGCTGTGGGCTAATCTTTCCGAAAATGCATAGTCTTTCTTGAGTGTTTCTCTTCTCTGAGTATTCCTCGCCTTTGATCCTGAGACCAGGGAGAAACACGAGCTCTCACTCAGGGCTGGAAAACACACCCTTGCTCATTCTCAAATCTTCCTTCCTCCTTCCTCCTTCCTCCTTCTCTTTCTAGCTAACTTTTATCTTTCTCTTTCAGGAAAAGGAGGAAAAGGAGGTTTTTCAAACTGTGGTGCTATTATGATGAGTGTCCCCAATGACAAAGGCACACTCCTTCCCACCCCGATCCCAGGCCACTGTGACGCGTCCCCTCTAAGATGACCAACTCCAGCTACTTTTAGCGCTCACAGAAGACAGCACGGAACCAACCTGGTTGGATGAAGGTCTTTCCTGGGCAAGCAGAGAAGAGAGCTCTAGAGAGAAAGGAGCATGTCTGGGAGGGGTCTGGAAGGTTCTATCTGCTCCTCTTCAGTCCCATCTTTGATCGATGTTTTTTTTTAAGATTTTATTTATTTATTTGACAGAGATAGAGACAGCCAGCTAGAGAGGGAACACAAGCAGGGGGAGTGGGAGAGGAAGAAGCAGGCTCCAAGAGGAGGAGCCTGATGTGGGGCGTGAGCCGAAGGTAGATGCTAAACCGCCATGCCACCCAGGCACCCCTGATTGATGTTTTCAATGAACATTTATCAAGGACTTTCTGTGGATCTGACTCCATCCTAGGCCCTGGTATGCAAGGGGGACAAGGTCCCTGTACCCAAGGAGACCACATCTAGGAGGCAGAGACAGGAAATGGATAATGAAACCAATAAATGACATTTCAGACCATACTAAGTAGTGTCAAATAAAGCATGTTGATGTGATAGTGAGGGATGGGGGGATGGCTGTCTATAAGGAGATGATATTTGAGTTGAGACCTGAGTGAAGGAATATTCCAAGCAAAAGCTAGTGGAAGGTGAGGGAATGCATAAACAAAAATGTGGTGTATCCATACAATAGAATACTACTCAGCCTTAAAAAGGAGGGAAAATCTGATATATGCCATAACATGGATGAATCTTGAGGACATCATTCTAAGTGAAATAAGCCCGTCACAAAAGAACAAATATTGTATAATTCCACTTATGTGGGGGTACCCAGAGTAGTCAAATTCATAGAGACGGAAAGTAGAATGGTGGTTGCCAGGGCCTAGGGGAAAGGGGAATGGACAGTTATTGTTCAATGGGGACAGAAGTTTGGTTTTGTAAGACAAAACGTGTCCTGTTGATGATTGGTGATGAAGGTAGCATGATGGTGTGAAAGTGCTAATGCCACTGAATTGTACACTTAGAGGTGTTTAAGATGATAAATTTAAGTTATGTTTATTTTTCTGCAATTCAAAAAAAATGATCTGAAGACAGTTCCAGACTTAAGGAACAGCAAGTGCAAAGGCCCTGTGGTAGGAATGAGAATGACACATTTGAGAAACAGGAAGCAGTCTAGAGTTTTAGGAACAACATTAGTAGTCAGTTGGGGAGTGTAAAGAGCTGTGATTGGAAGGGCAGACAGGAGCCAGAGCAGGCAGGCTAGAACCTATGTTTGGATTTTATTTTATAGATGCGAAAAAGGGTCCCAATAATTCCCCCAAAGCCAAATAGCCGGTAAACGGCTATGGAAAGAAGTACTGGTGGTCTGCCAAAAGCTTTCTTCCTCAGTAGTAGAACTGTTGATTATCAGCTGTGTATTGCTGCCCAGAGTGATGACTGTAGTTCCCAGGTTCTCTTATAACAAGGCATGGTCACGTGACTTCATCCTAGACAGAGGGAAGTAAGGGAAAGTATTGTTAGCAACTTTAGGGATGTGTCCTTGAAGGGTGGGGGGCGTTCCCTTCTTTGTCTTTTGTGCCTTCCTGCTGTCTGGAATGTCAATGTAATGGCTGGAGTTTCAACAGCTCTCTTGGACCCATGACACATGTGAAGGGGTGGCTCATGACTTTGGACTGGGAAGCTGGGAGGCTTTTGGAGGAAGGACTGTCCCCATGAGAGGGGCACTAGACGGTTTTCCACAGAGAGGTGCCGTGATGGGTACAGGAAGGGTTGCTCGTGGGCAGGAGGCAGGGCAGGGAGGCCAGGACGAGGCTGGGCCAGCGTCCAGATCAGCCAGTGCTGGGAAGGTAGAATGAGGCAGCACGTGCTCTGCAAACTGTAGAGTGCCGCCCATCTGAGGGACGCGGGCTGGCACCTACCATGAGCTCAGTGACATATCTCAGGCTGCTGGTGCTGATGAGGTGAATGACCTCAGAGTATCCTTCTCAGCCTGCGTTTCTGCAGGGAAAGCTCTGACCCTGGCGACGAAATTGTTCCCAACATAAAAACACATGGAGCTGACAAGGTCAGAAATGAAGGTCACCAGAGTGTCGTCACATGCATTCCTGATGGTGATGATGGTGAGGATGATGGTGATGATGGTGGTGATGGAGATGATGATGCTGATGATGATGGTGATGATGGTGATGATGGGGATGATGATGGTGGTGATGATGGTGATGATGATGGTGATGATGGGGATGATGATGGTGGTGATGATGGTGATGATGATGGTGATGATGATGATGGTGATGATGATGGTGATGATGGTGATGGTGGTGGTGATGATGATGGTGATGATGGTGGTGATGGTGGTGATGGTGATGATGGTAATGGTGTCTAACATTCCAAACCCTCGTGTCCTGTGGGCTGACTCTGCAGAGCACTTTCCTGATACTTTCATCTGTCCAACGGTCCCATGCACCAGGGACTGTCATTATCCTTGTTTTACAGATGAGGAAACCGAGGTAGGAACAGCATAAAAAGCTACCGAGCTGTGAGCTAGGATTCGAGCTCGGAGAATCTGTCTCCAGGACTGTGTCTCAGGAGGCTAACAGGATGTCCTGTCTACCTGCACAGGTAACCATGCATGAACCGTTTCACTCTGTGACTTTCTTAGGTGAAATTTATTAGCATTCCGACATCCAGCTTCCAAAAATGCAAAATGAAAATACTTCATCCAGGTGTTTCCCCTTTTCCAGACGTCATCCTTCCCCCATGACCTCCCAGTCTCTGCTCTAGACTCTGAACTACCCCCCCTGCTAAGACGGACAAAGCCCCATTTCCCAAGAGCCTGAGAAGAAGGGCTGGAGAATTGGCAGAGGGGGGGGGGTCTGAGTGTCCACCTGCAGGTGAGAAAGAGCAGGGTCTGTAGTTCGACGCCCCGAGATGGACTCTGGTCAAGTTCATGCTACACATGGGGACCCACCTGCAGTGGGAAAATGAGGGGCTTTGAGCCATAATTCCTGGATGGAGAGATTTCTCCTCTCTCACGTGAGACCATAAACCCGAGATTACAGCAAAGATGGCCTTTCCCAGGGGCCGGACTGCAGCTGAACGTGAGCCAGACGCTCTGCTCCGTGGAGCCAGATCTGCCCGCAGCTGGGCTGGAACAGCCATCTGAGGCTTGTCCCTGACCCGCTCACCAGAAATGCATGCCAGTGACCTGAGGAGCTTGGCAGCCATCCAACCCATGAGTAATAAAGATGGAAACGCGATTTCCAGGGATCATGAGAGTGAACACTCACAACACGTGAAGGCTGCAGTTTGCTGTTCTTTGCTGAACAGAATCCTGCCGTTTGGACATGGTGGGGTGCTGGTGCAGTGTCTGCACGGTGCGTCTACACAGCGTGGCAAGCCCTGCTGCCCACGTGGGGCCCGGCAGCGGCACCCCGAGACTGAACTTGCAGGAGAGCTGCGTCCTCCTTGAAGTTCTGAGGAGTTTCTAACTGTGGGCTCCTCCTGCTCCCCATTCGTGACGTCCTACGTCCCAGCTCAGACCCTCCGAAGCTCAGGTCCTGTGCTGAGATATTGCCGGCTGTGGGCTTATTAACACGTGATGGTCTGAGGGGGTCCTTGCACACAGGGGCAGGGTGGGCGGGGACAGGGGTGATGTCCTTGGTCTGGGGCATCTCTTCAGGGGCTGGGAGGGGCTCGTCTGAGGGGCATAGGGGGCCCTGGATCCATGGATGCTTCTCTCGGGCTGCTGCCAACAGTGGGATCCCCTGGGGATCAGAAGGATGTTTTCTCACAAAGCCCACACCTGTTCCTCCAAACCCCACCTCCTTTCTTTCCTTCTTCTCCTTCTCCTCTCTTTCTCCTCCTCCTCCTCCTTCTTCTTTCTAAGTAGGCCCAATGCAGGACTTGAACCCACGACTCTGAGATCAAGACCTGCGCCGAGATCAAGAGTCAGACATTCAACCAACTGAGCCACTCATGTGCCTCAACCCACTCCCTTTCTTAATGACTGGTATGCTCTGGTCTCTCCGGGAAGGAGGGTGTTTTCCCTTGCTGAGGATCACGGGGTTGTGCTAGGCTGGGACCTGTTGGAGCCAGTGTTACTGCTGGGAAGTTCGGGGCGCACGGAAGGGTGTGATGGGTGGTGAGTAGCCTCAGGATAGTACTGAAGGATGACATTTCCCAGGATCTCTTGCAGCTTGGGTTTTGCACATGAACTTGGCTCTGCGGGGTGGCTCTGCTTGTCTGGATCTGGGAGACAGAATGAGGCTGGGGCCTCCCCAGAGTTCTGCTTCACTTGGACCTTTGTGGTGGTGTCCCCTGGAGTGAGGGGGGCACATCAGGGGACCCACAGAGGTGAATGGGACAGGAGATGCTTCCAGGTGGGAAAGACGGCATCTACTAGACATGGGAAGCCTGAACCGATGGCCTCAAAGTCCCCGTGGCTCCCATGGGTTATTATTTCTTTGTTGCTTTTTGAGAAAGAGTGTAGTGAACCCTCTCTCCACCCCATTAGAATTTTTGCTCTGGGAGGGAAAGGATTTTGTTTGCTCCAGTGCCTGGCTCAGTATGTGTTTTGTTGAAATTATTAAATTAATAAATAACGAAGCAGCCATCGTCCCTTTCAACTCGGCACCTAGCAGAGGGCCTGGCAGGTTGTAGGACTCCATAAATAGCTGTTGAAGGAATGAATGAGTGGATGAATAAATGCCCTCCCCCCTCCACATCTGCCTCTACCATGGGCTTCATACCCCTTCCCTAACCCATCCCTGTTTTCTGGCCTCTTCTAAGAGATTTGGGGCCTGCCCAAGCACTGCCTTTTGGCCCTGCTTTAACTGCCTCCCTCCTGCTTGGGTGACAAATGTCTCTCAGCCTTGGGAGCTGAGGAGGCTTGATGCACTGGGGAGCCGAGTGCGGATACGCCCAGCTCTGCCAGCCGCCTGCCAGCCACCTGCCAGCGTGAGGCCGACCCAGGAAGAGTCTCCTACCTGCGCAGCTCCCTCCCCATGGAGCCCATGTGGTTGCAGAACATATGACTGGCCCGCTGCCCAGGGGTCGCATCCTGCAAACAAAGTTCCTACATGGACAGACCTACTTCCTGAGAGGCTAGGCATCAGTGTTCTCCTCCTGGCACCAGTGCTAAAAATGGCTTTATTTCCCCAAACACAGCTGCACCTGTGGAGGCGAGAACACAAGGCAGCCTATTTTTAGCAGGTGACAGACTGCACACACACACACACACACACACACACACACACACACACACACACGGGAGCTATAATTAGCCTCTTGCTCAAAGGGTGGAGTTTCCAACCCAACGCAGGGTGACTGCTTTGGGGGTCCCTCACCTCGGCATCTGTCTCTGGTGTCTGGTGTGGGAAGGAACCGACTGCGCCAGGGAAGGCCCTGGGGTTCCCCGGGAGTCCCGGGAAGGGAGCAGACGCCCTTGAGGGTATTGTTCCCCATCATCGCTCACTGTCTTTCTCCTCCTGGCCTGTGTGTTTGCAGAAGGCTCGATCCAGTGCCCGGATGTAAGTGCTGTTCCCCCCACGGGGATGACCTGGCCAGGCCAGGGTGGTAAACATGCCCTGTCGCGTTGATGCCAGGCTTGTAGGTCACCTGTCCCCACGCAGGGCTGCCCTGCTGGGGGACAGGGCAGGGGTTGCTGAGCTGTGGCAGAGACAATCCTTCTCCATGTCCCTCGTAGTAGCAGGGCAGCTGGCTGCCTGGAATAAAGACTACATCTCCCGTGGCAGGGGGGAGGCGATCCCTGTCCTCCTTCTCTTTCCATTGGCTGGGAGACAACAGGACGCAGAGTGATATGGTAGAAGGACCCTCGGTTTCCCTAGTTGTGCAGTTGATAGGTAGTTGGGCCTGCCTCCTCTGGTTTCTGTAAATTAGGAACGTTCTCAATTGCCAAAGGACAAAACCCCATATGCCAAGGCAAAAAGGAATTTACTGGCTCAGGCAAGTGGAAGTTTCCAGAAAGAGCGGCTCAGGCACTGACTTAGGAAGAAGTGAGAACCAAAGGGAGGAATTCTTTTAACAAGAGAAACATCTACTCCATCCAGGCTTCCAAATAATTGTCTCTCGCTTTTGCGGCGGGCGCAGGTGGTCCCACTGGTGATGGTCACACCACCAGGGACAGGCTCCACCTCGGCAAAGCTCAAGGCACACCAGGGACTGGCGGGGGACACACAGCACGGTCAGAGCACCCTGGCTGTGGAAACTCACGGAGTGCGGGAAGGACTCCCTGTCTGTCTGTCTGTCCCGGGCCCGGCCTATGTGCAACAGACCCGCGCCTGCTGTTTTCCCAGTAATGTTGTTGGGAGCACTCACAGTGCTGGCTTGTGAGGCCGCAGCATCTGGGTGTAAGCTGGGCTGCGGGCTGGAGGCTGTGCTCGAGTCCTGCATCTGTCTACAAGGTCTCCGTGATTCGGGGCTGACGTCTGCATGGCCCCTCCGCTCCCCCACTTGCCGCCTCTGCCCCCTGACTCCTCTCTGCACCTGTCAGTCTCTTCTGGCCCCTGTGGGAGTCCCGCCTGCGCACAGGGCTCCTCCTCCTCATGGTCCCCCCTCCCCCAGGTTCCCGCCAGAGGCCGCTGGCAGGGGCCCATTTTACTGGGGACTCCGCAGCAGCACAGACGCAGGTGATGTGGGTGATTTTCTGGATGCCCCTGTCCCTTGGCCATGTCCGCCAACTCCAGCACCAGGAGGTGCTGCTTAGCGACCCCCAAAGTCTCCTCTACCTGCTCCCCAACTCTGCTCATCCCCCCCTATAGTTTCCCAGCCACTGCTTTGCAGTCTTCCTCCGGCCTGGGGACCACACCGTCCACCTAATTGGCTTTTCTAGATCACTTCCTGCACTAGGAAAGCTCCTCTCCTCTGAGCTGCTCTCCTCCCAGCAGGTGAAAGGGGTTTCCTCCGCACTCCCCTCCTAGTCATGATTGAGGCTGCTTCCTGACCGTCTGCTCGAGGCCAGCATCGGGCCTGCACCTTTCCCGCAGGAGCTCACTTCTCTGCACAAGGGGGGTCTGTTTCCCCATTTCACAGACGAGAAAGCCGAGGCTGGGGCCAGAGAAGGGGCTTGATGGGGGGGTTGGGGTTTGCGGGGCACTGTTTCACCCCGGAGCCGAAGCTCATCCCCGTTGCTCACTGTTTTCCTGTCTTTTCTTGAGATATAATTGAAATACAATATCGCATTAGCTTTTGGTTCCAACAGAACGATTTGATGTATGTGCACATTGTGAAGCAATCACAAGAAGTCTCGTTAGGGTCCATCAGCCCACATGGTTACAAAAAGTGTTTTGTTCTTGTGACGAGAATTTTTAAGATCTACTCTCTTCGCAGCTTTCCAAAATATGATATCTTTAACTATGGTCCCCGTGCTGTACGTTACATTCCTGGGACTTATTTCTCTTATAACTGCAAGTTTGCCCCTTTCGGCTCCCTTCACCTGCTTCACCCATCCCCCCCTGCCAGACCATTTACCTAATTTTTTTATCACTCGCCGGCTTCTGGCTTTTGTCTCTGTTTTCCCCACATTCACACATCACCAGGATAATCCTTTATTTAATATTTCTCTTTAAACACACTTTTGTTTTCACTAAAAAACTTTCACTTGGAAGAGCACTATGTCAGCAGAGCGGACGGAAACTCAGCGCGTCTTGCTGGAAAAGGATGGTAACCATAGAAATAAGAACAGCAAGCCTGAACAGAGGGGCTGCCTTCTGCTCCAAGCCGGGCCTGTTCTCTCTTTGTTCCCAAGGATGACAAGCAAGGCCCAGGGAGGGGCTGAAGGCGTATCAGCCGCGAATCATGATGTTTTTGAGGTCATCGAAGGTGGAGAAGAATCACTCGAGGATTCAGTGTCACTGGACGCCACATCCGTCGGCTCTGTCAAATTACCTCACATTTGCCGTTTGGGAGGACTTGGCAGGGAGGAGGGGCTGCGAGGGGTGGGAGAAGAACCTTCTGGGGGAGGAGAGCGAGGGCAGAGAAGGGGCCTGAGGCCATGGTCAGGGGTTCCGAGGGTGGCAGCCGGGAGCCCTGCGAGGGGGGCAAAGCCAGGGCTGGGGGGTTGGATGAGTGCTCTTGAAGTCCAGGTGGCCCTGGGGGAGGAAAAGGATGGGACAGCATCTGACCCAGGGGCCAGCCAGTTTGCCACCTGCCCCTCCCTCGGGGCTCCCAGACACCCCTCCCCACCAGGTACCCAGTGCACCTCTCTGAGGCTGTGCTATAAACAGAGACTTTGAGTCTCCATTTGCTGAACCCACGTGTCAGCCTCTCGGCAGCGTCCCCGGGGCCAGCTCAGAAGAAAGGGGCTCGATGAGGGTCAGTGGCGACAGCCCAGCCTGTCCCGTGTGACATGCCCTGGATTGGATTTCTGCGACCCCGCCAGCCCTGAGGACTGCCCTGCTGCCCGGGCCAGGGACCTTCTCCGCCGACTCGCCACTGCCCAATCGAATCCATTGACTCCCCGTCTCTCAGTGCCTTCCCTGAAACACGAAACATGGGATGCTTTCAATGATTTACTTATTTCAAGCCAGGGGGTCCTGGCAGAGAAGTCAATAGGCCTGTGTTAGAAATGATTTCCCTTAATTATTCAGGCTCTTGAAAGAACAATGGAAATACCTTAACATGAATGGAGGCCCTGTAGAGATGAGGCCCCAGGCAGAGGACAGGGGTCTCTAAAGCACCCGCCCACCCACGTGGCTTCTCCAGGGCACAGGCGAGGGGTACTCGCTTCAGCTCTGGGCGCTGAGGACTGATGGTGCCTCTTTACCGCGGGGAGCCGTATGGAAAATGCAGCGGCCCTGACCTTCCGGGAGCTGACGGTCTAGTGACAGGGGCTAGGATGTGCCCAGAAGGGCTGACCAGCAGCACAGTTCTCACTTCACAGAAAGAGGACTCGACCGTGTTAGGAGCAGAGTGGAGGTGAGCTGGGGAATGCACGCCAGAAAAAGGATATCTGACGTTTAAATATTTTTTATTCATAGGTCGATGGACATCTGGGCTCTTTCCACGGTTTGGCTGTTGTGGATATTGCTGCTGTGAACACTGAGGTCACACACACACACACACACACACACACACACACACACAATGGAGTACTACTCAGCCACGGAAAAAATGAAATCTTGCCATTTGCAATGGTGCGGATGGAACTAGAGGGTATTACGCTAAGTGAAAGAAGTCAATCAGAGAAAGACAATTATCATATGATTTCACTCATGTGGAATTTAAGAAACCAAACAGAGGATCATAAGAGAAGGGAAGGAAAAATAAAATAAGACAAAATCAGAGAGGGAGACAAACCATAAGAGACTCTTAACTCTAGGAAACACACTAAGGGTTGTTGGGGGATTGCTGGAGGAGGGATGGGATAACTGGGAGATGCACATGAAGGAAGGCACATGATGGAATGAGCACTGGGTGTTATATAAGACTGATGAATCACTAAATTCTACCCCTGAAACTAATAATACAGTATATGTTAATTAACTGAATTTAAATAAAATAACATTAAAAACAAACAAATCGCTCTTTGGGTATGAAGGAAACCTTAACAAAATTTAAAACAAAGACTTTTGCAGGCTACAGGCTGTTCATACTCAAATGACATTAAAGCAAATAATAAAAAGATATCCATGCTGGAAATATTCTGTCTTGACTGTGATAATGCTTACCCGGGTGACACGTTTGTCCAAGCTCCCTGAGCTGGCCACTTAAAACGGGTACATTTTACTGGAAGGCATCCTCTCCCAAATAACTCCCAGATCAAAGCAGAAATCAAGACTAAAGTGATATTTCTAGAAAACAGTGAAAGGGAGAAGAGTTCACATCTAAACCGGGGATGTGGCTAAGCTGATCGTGGAAGAAAAGTGTGGTCTTGAATGCCGGCGTGATTCCAGAGGAAGGAGCAACGGCACAGGCAATTCGTTCTTAAGAAATAGGGGGAGGAGTTCACATCTAAACCGGGGATGTGGCTAAGCTGATCGTGGAAGAAAAGTGTGGTCTTGAATGCCGGCGTGATTCCAGAGGAAGGAGCAACGGCACAGGCAATTCGTTCTTAAGAAATAGGGGGAGAGGGGCGCCTGGGTGGCACAGCGGTTAAGCATCTGCCTTCGGCTCAGGGCGTGATCCCGGCGTTATGGGATCGAGCCCCACATCAGGCTCCTCTGCCGTGAGCCTGCTTCTTCCTCTCCCACTCCCCCTGCTTGTGTTCCCTCTCTCACGGGCTGTCTCTATCTCTGTCAAATAAATAAGTAAAATCTTAAAAAAAAAAAAATAGGGGGAGAAAAGGAAAAAATAAACCAAGATAAAGTGGGGAAAGGGAATTAATAAAGATAAGGGCCCAAATCGAATAGGCACGTGATCAGCATCTAGAAGATGAACTTTCAGAGGAGCTGGGGACGTAACAACGTGGGCTAAGGAAGGTAGTTTCCTGTTTCAGGAGCTGGAAGGTTCTTAGGCAGGAGAGCGGCGTGCGGGGAGCTGTGTCTAGAAGGATGGCTCTGACCGCAGGGTGGAAGCAGCTAGGGGCAGGGCAAGGAGAGGCTGAAGCAGGGTACTTGCATGGCTCCTCTCTCCTCCTCCCGGGCCCTGAGCATTTCCTCAGCTCTTCTAAACCGTTCCAGAGAGTTGGCGTGCTAGCTCTGCCCTGCCTCTGATTGCACAGGCCATGGATGACAGCTTGAGAGGATGGGCGCATCTGCTTAAAGTCGCGTCATTACCAAAGACACCGGAGGTCCGGTGGGGTCTGTGATGAACTTGAACCCCGGCCGGAGTGGTTGGGGCCAGCCTGTCTGGATTTGCCATCACGGGAAAGAGCACGGACAGGGAGGGCCCCTTGGGATCTTGGGCATGGGAGGAGCCAGCCCAGCTGGGTCCTGGGAAGACCCTACCAGTCTGGCTGCCATTGTTGGGACACGACGAGGCAGGAAGGCAGGAGGTGAGCCCAGAATGGGGACTTAGAGCAGCACAGGCCAGAGCAAATCCCCTAGAGAAGGGGCCGAGAGTGGTTCCCGGCGGATGGGCTCAGACACCCTTGGCAGGTGGTGGCCCAACTTTAAATAATGTCTTTGTCCTCCTGGACTTCCTGGGTTTTTGGGTTTTAATTTCATCCTGATTCTACCCTGCTGGACCACAGATACTCCAGGTCACAGAACGCGGTGCCAAAATCCTGGAAGAGATGGTCATATGTGTCTTAACTCCCGGAAGAAAAGCCACCCAGGGAGCCGGCCAGTGGTGGCAGGAGCTCAGCTCACCAGTTGGCCAACAGCGGGGACGAAGGACACGCATGTCCCCGGACAGCAACTGTGGGCTGGGAGCTGCTTTCTGGAAGCCCTGAACCAGCCAGGACTCACGGGGAGGCCCCCTGAAGGCTCCAGGGACAGGTCTGAGATGGCTCTGCAGTCAATCTGTCAGAGAAACTCCCACCACGACATCAAGAACCAATAAGCTCCAGGTCGCATCATCCCAGCTTCTCCCCCCTCTTCCTCTCTCTCTCTCTCCCTCTCTCTGTGTATTTTGCCTCAGTAAGGAAATATAGTATGGTTTCTGAAGGCAACTGCTTTCTCTTCCTTCCCTGTGAACAGCTGAGCAAAGAATTAATTTGGAGTTTTGCAGTTTCGAGGCCTCTCTCATTAAATTACTCCCACTGCCTCTCGGAACACCTGGTAACTCGGTTTAACGATCTCTCATTCCTCACATCCTGGAAAAATGCTGCACGTGTCTCCCCGCACCAGCAATCTCCGATCTGTTGGCATCTTTAGGTTTCTTTGGCCTTGCCCCCTCCCCCCGCAAGGCCTCATCCCCTCCCTGACCCTGTCCTTGGCCTTGTTCTGACTTCCCAGCTTCCTGAATCCCTTGCCTTATCTTCTGTTCTCTCTGCACTACTTTGCTCATTGCATGCTCATGTTTTCTTCTCCTACTAAAAATTCTACCTAGCCGTCCTTGTTTAGAAAGAAACGAACTGAAATGATGACGGTCACTACTATGTTTTTACCAGAAGTCGTTGCCTGATGGTGTATGTTTGGTGGGATGGGCCAGGCAGGCGGCGAGGAATGGTGGGCTCGACCTAGGCCATCGAAATAGTGATACTCAACCACTTCATTTGCAGAAACAAATGGGTAAGAGAGGGACCTTCCACTTCTTCCGATGACCCCCTGTTTACGTGCGATGCAGGAGAGAAGTACACACATCCCCTTAGCGTCTGGAAAATTCATATAAAGAAAGGAGTTTGTTCACATCAAAGTGAGGACAAAATTCCATATAAAGAACCCCATACGATGGATCATATTGGACCTCAAACCTCCAGAGCCTGTCTCGTGTGAATGTCTGTTTTGTTTCCCTGAGACTTTGGCCCCCACGTGTCCAAGTCTGCAGGAAAGTGAACCAGCAGCAGCGTGGGGACTGGGGAAGGGCCAAGCTCAAGGTGACCTTGGGATCAAGCTCTGAAAAGCTCCTTGCCTCGGTCAGGCCTGGGGCAAGGCTGAGAAAGAAGATGGAGTCTGTCTTGAAAGGCTCAGCAGGGAAGAGGGCTGGACATTTCTAGATTGTTGCAGTTGGGCTTACCTGCTTGACCACAGGCTCAAGCGCGAGGGCTACACTTGGGGACAGGGAATGCAAGCTGAGTGAGGGCCGTGTCTCGGTCACCTATTGCTGTGTAACAAATACCCACGCCCACCACACCCCACATTTAGTGGCTTCAAACAGCACCCATTTATTACCTCCCACAGTTTTTGAGGGTCAGATTTCTGGGAACAGCTAGCTGGTGTTTGTGGCTCAGTGTCTCGGGGTGGCTGCAGTGACCTTGTCCCCTGGGGCTGCAGTCTTCAAGTCTTGCAGGAGCTGGAGAAGACTCCGTTACATGGAATTACACCATCACCACATGGGCCTCTCTGCCACATGGCTTCAAAGAGAGACAGATGGAGAGACAGCGACAGACAGACAGACAGAGAAGCAGCTGCCTTTAATAACCTAATGTTGGAAGCGACATACCATGTTTTCCGCCATGTGCTGTCGGTCATATGCCCCAAATATGGGAGGGGACAGCAGAATGCCAGGAGCGGGGACCAGGGGAGGCCAGCGACCACAGGCCAGATGTCTCTCTTTTATTCAGGAAGAGTTTATGAAGCCCCTGCCAGGGGCCAAGCAGCACTGTGGTCCCTGGGGTTCAACAGGAAACGGAACAGACCCGGTCTCTGCCTCAGGGGGTTAGCATTTTAGCAGAGAGGCAGACAAGATACACATAAATACATAATATGTTTCAGGAGATGCACATTCCCCACATCTTTAACATCTCTAAAATTGGCACATGTCTTGTAAGTCGATGACACTACATCAGAGTACATTTGACAGTTTTTATTTTCTTCTGCCCAGGGAAGGGCACAGATGCCTCATTAAGAAGATGAGTTTAATGAAGAGGCCATCAAACGACTGTTCATGGTGGGGCCGGGGAGTGGGGACCAGGGGAAGGCCACACTGTCCACAGGGACAAGCCCCAGCTGTCTGTGGCCTGCGGGGCAAGAGGAGGGGCTGCGGCGTACCTGGAGCTGGGTTGAACTTCATCCAGGGGTGGAGGCTGGCCAAGAGCTGTGGGTGTTGAGGACTGCCACCGCCCAGCACAGAGGAGGCAAGGAATCCATGTCCCAACGCTCTCTGAGCCTGTTCTCAATCTCTGGGCGGGGCTCACGCGACAGAATCCAGGGGGAGCTGAAGGCAGGGGTTCTGGGTGAGGCAGGCTCTGGGGGTCAGCCTCCCAGGGCACAGAGCCAGTGAGAAGGGCGGAGAACAGGCATGGAGAAGCAAGAGTGTAATCGGCATGTGAGATAGAAGGAGAGTGAATGAGAGAGGGGGACACCCCAGGAAGGCAGTCGGAAAAAGCCACTCTGTGAAGACACAGCTGAGGTAAGACACAGGTAACAGGGACATCTAGGGAGTGTCCCAAGGAGGGCCTTTGAGTGGGCGTGAGTGTGGGCAGGGGAGGGCCACAAGGGAACAGGTGCTTCTGGGCAGGGTGAGTGTGAGAAGCGAGGCCAGGGATAAAGTTGGAAAGTTAGGAAGATACTGGACCAGGTGAAGGGCCTTGGGGGCCATGGTGAAGAGCTTGGTTTTATCTCAGGTGTGGCTGGAGCCACTGGGGATTTTGAGCAAAGGAGGAACATGGTCCGGGAAAGGTTTGAACAGATGCCTGTGGCTGCCATGTGCTAAGTGCCCTGTAGGGGGCGAGATGGAGACAGAGGACCAGGGAGGAGGTTCCCACTAATCCAGGGGAGGGATGATGGCGCAGGGCCCAGGGTGGGACAGTGGAGGTGGAAGAAGGGGTCAGGTTGAGAATATATTTTGAAAGGAGAGCCAGTTGGCGTTGTTGCTGAATTGATAATGATGTGAAAGCGAAAGGAGTCAAGCACAAATCCAAGGTCATGCTACATAGATCTTATGGAGATGTGCTCGGAACATTAGAATTTATTAACTCTGATCAATTTACAATTAAGAGCATACTGGCAGGGGCGCCTGGGTGGCACAGCGGTTAAGCGTCTGCCTTCAACTCAGGGCATGATCCCGGCGTTATGGGATCGAGCCCCACATCAGGCTCCTCTGCTATGAGCCTGCTTCTTCCTCTCCCACTCCCCCTGCTTGTGTT
>NC_048230.1:58059635-58076887 GCF_002007445.2 Ailuropoda melanoleuca | reverse complement strand
TCTTCCTCTCCCACTCCCCCTGCTTGTGTTCCCTCTCTCGCTGGCTGTCTCTATCTCTGTCGAATAAATAAATAAATAAATCAAAAAAAAAAAAAAGAGCATACTGGCAGATACTGTAAGTGCCAGGCATTCTTTAGAATGTTCTAATGGTGGGGGAAAAAAGCTCAGCAATGCGGGAGCTCTGAAGTTCACCCCTTGACACATAAAATGTATGCTTTAATAACCACCGTGTATTAGTAAAGCTGTCCCATGGCTACTTGTGTTCAGGGAAGTGGCCAAACTATCTGCTACAAGCTTGAAGTGTTCTGTCCTGTCCGTGTCGTCAGGAGAAATAGGATGTTAATACAGGAAGGCGGAGTGCATTGGGCTGAGTGGACCACGGTGGGTCGTGTAGCCCCAGGTAAACAGCAGGAGGAGGAGTCCTGTGTCCCACAGCTGGCGATGCGCACAATGACAGCATCCAGACCACTGTCGTGGTCTATCGGTTCCATGGGGAAGCGGGGCCGTGCTGAGCAGAGTGGCTCAGGCGTGCCTGTCCAGGGGAGCAGGGGCCCGCACAGCAGAGAGAGGGGGAGGGCAGGAAGATGGCCTGCGGGGAGCCGACAGGTGAGCTGGGCTGGGCGGGGAAGGTCAAGGGAGGGGACCCTGGACAAAGGTCCAGGAAGTCTTGAGGGTCTAGCAGCATTAGGGTCCCTTGGCTGCAGTGACAGCGGCATAACTCAACATAGTTGATGTAGGGGGCAGCCCCATGGGGCGTCCTCGGGCGCAGGGAGGGCTGGCACCGGGCATGGAAAGGACACTTCTGGGGCCACGTGGGAGGTCTCGGCAGCAGCCACCGTGGGGCAGCCCGGTCCAGACACCGCCTCTGGAATCTACCACACGACCACCCTCAGTCTTTGGACTCGAAGGACACAGAACCACAGAGCCATTCGGAGCCATTGCAACCGCGTGAGGTCACAGCAGAGGATCGGGAGGCCCAAAGTCACGGGCTCAGCAAGTGGCCGAGGAAGGGTGTGCCTCCAAGCCACGGAGAGCCAGACTTAGGATTTTTCTACTGCAACAGAGTTTCCCTCACTTCAGGCATCCGGGAGCTACCTTCGTGACCATTATTATTTACACTATACTATTTCTTCTGTTTTTACGGGTTTTTTTTTTTTCAATCTATTGAACTTTTTATTCATAAGTATATGGCTAGTTTTACTTTGGTCTGACACATCAAATACTCTTTGCTATGAAAACAAGCACCATTCATCTGAGACGGATCCAAATAGTTTTTGGAGGTATGTGTGCTGCTGTTTTTGGAAAACGCTGTATCATAACCTGGGTATTTTTCTCGAAGGAGGATGAGGCAGACCGAGTATTTGTTCTGTTGAACAAAAGCTCTTTGTTTGTTTGAAGAAAAGCAAATCAACCAGGTCCCGAGTAGCTGGAAAAGGTGAGTGAGGGGGAGCTGGGGGGATGAGGTCCAGGAGGTAGGGGCGGGGCTGGATGGGGAGGGGTTTTCCTCTGAGGGAGTTGGGAGCCCCCGGAGTTTGGATAAAGGCAGGGGCGGCGGGGGGGGGGTCATGATCTGACTGAGATCCTGGCAGGNGCCACACTGTCCACAGGGACAAGCCCCAGCTGTCTGTGGCCTGCGGGGCAAGAGGAGGGGCTGCGGCGTACCTGGAGCTGGGTTGAACTTCATCCAGGGGTGGAGGCTGGCCAAGAGCTGTGGGTGTTGAGGACTGCCACCGCCCAGCACAGAGGAGGCAAGGAATCCATGTCCCAACGCTCTTTGAGCCTGTTCTCAATCTCTGGGCGGGGCTCACGCGACAGAATCCAGGGGGAGCTGAAGGCAGGGGTTCTGGGTGAGGCAGGCTCTGGGGGTCAGCCTCCCAGGGCACAGAGCCAGTGAGAAGGGCGGAGAACAGGCATGGAGAAGCAAGAGTGTAATCGGCATGTGAGATAGAAGGAGAGAGTGAATGAGAGAGGGGGACACCCCAGGAAGGCAGTCGGAAAAAGCCACTGTGAAGACACAGCTGAGGTAAGACACAGGTAACAGGGACATCTAGGGAGTGTCCCAAGGAGGGCCTTTGAGTGGGCGTGAGTGTGGGCAGGGGAGGGCCACAAGGGAACAGGTGCTTCTGGGCAGGGTGAGTGTGAGAAGCGAGGCCAGGGATAAAGTTGGAAAGTTAGGAAGATACTGGACCAGGTGAAGGGCCTTGGGGGCCATGGTGAAGAGCTTGGTTTTATCTCAGGTGTGGCTGGAGCCACTGGGGATTTTGAGCAAAGGAGGAACATGGTCCGGGAAAGGTTTGAACAGATGCCTGTGGCTGCCATGTGCTAAGTGCCCTGTAGGGGGCGAGATGGAGACAGAGGACCAGGGAGGAGGTTCCCACTAATCCAGGGGAGGGATGATGGCGCAGGGCCCAGGGTGGGACAGTGGAGGTGGAAGAAGGGGTCAGGTTGAGAATATATTTTGAAAGGAGAGCCAGTTGGCGTTGTTGCTGAATTGATAATGATGTGAAAGCGAAAGGAGTCAAGCACAAATCCAAGGTCATGCTACATAGATCTTATGGAGATGTGCTCGGAACATTAGAATTTATTAACTCTGATCAATTTACAATTAAGAGCATACTGGCAGATACTGTAAGTGCCAGGCATTTTTAGAATGTTCTAATGGTGGGGGAAAAAAGCTCAGCAATGCGGGAGCTCTGAAGTTCACCCCTTGACACATAAAATGTATGCTTTAATAACCACCGTGTATTAGTAAAGCTGTCCCATGGCTACTTGTGTTCAGGGAAGTGGCCAAACTATCTGCTACAAGCTTGAAGTGTTGTGTCCTGTCCGTGTCGTCAGGAGAAATAGGATGTTAATACAGGAAGGCGGAGTGCATTGGGCTGAGTGGACCACGGTGGGTCGTGTAGCCCCAGGTAAACAGCAGGAGGAGGAGTCCTGTGTCCCACAGCTGGCGATGCGCACAATGACAGCATCCAGACCACTGTCGTGGTCTATCGGTTCCATGGGGAAGCAGGGCCGTGCTGAGCAGAGTGGCTCAGGCGTGCCTGTCCAGGGGAGCAGGGGCCCGCACAGCAGAGAGAGGGGAGGGCAGGAAGATGGCCTGCGGGGAGCCGACAGGTGAGCTGGGCTGGGCGGGGAAGGTCAAGGGAGGGGACCCTGGACAAAGGTCCAGGAAGTCTTGAGGGTCTAGCAGCATTAGGGTCCCTTGGCTGCAGTGACAGCGGCATAACTCAACATAGTTGATGTAGGGGGCAGCCCCATGGGGCGTCCTCGGGCGCAGGGAGGGCTGGCACCGGGCATGGAAAGGACACTTCTGGGGCCACGTGGGAGGTCTCGGCAGCAGCCACCGTGGGGCAGCCCGGTCCAGACACCGCCTCTGGAATCTACCACACGACCACCCTCAGTCTTTGGACTCGAAGGACACAGAACCACAGAGCCATTCGGAGCCATTGCAACCGCGTGAGGTCACAGCAGAGGATCGGGAGGCCCAAAGTCACGGGCTCAGCAAGTGGCCGAGGAAGGGTGTGCCTCCAAGCCACGGAGAGCCAGACTTAGGATTTTTCTACTGCAACAGAGTTTCCCTCACTTCAGGCATCCGGGAGCTACCTTCGTGACCATTATTATTTACACTATACTATTTCTTCTGTTTTTACGGGTTTTTTTTTTTTCAATCTATTGAACTTTTTATTCATAAGTATATGGCTAGTTTTACTTTGGTCTGACACATCAAATACTCTTTGCTATGAAAACAAGCACCATTCATCTGAGACGGATCCAAATAGTTTTTGGAGGTATGTGTGCTGCTGTTTTTGGAAAACGCTGTATCATAACCTGGGTATTTTTCTCGAAGGAGGATGAGGCAGACCGAGTATTTGTTCTGTTGAACAAAAGCTCTTTGTTTGTTTGAAGAAAAGCAAATCAACCAGGTCCCGAGTAGCTGGAAAAGGTGAGTGAGGGGGAGCTGGGGGGATGAGGTCCAGGAGGTAGGGGCGGGGCTGGATGGGGAGGGGTTTTCCTCTGAGGGAGTTGGGAGCCCCCGGAGTTTGGATAAAGGCAGGGGCGGCGGGGGGGGGGTCATGATCTGACTGAGATCCTGGCAGGATCCATCCCGCAGTGGTGGGGACGATAGACTGTAGGGCCAAAGGCTCAAGCAGGGAGCCTGGGAGGCTGATGGTGGGCTGAACCAGATAGTGTTCGTGGAGGTGGAGAGAGCGGGTTGGGTCTGGGCCTATTTTGTAGGCTGTGATCTTTGCCTCGTCCTGTGTCGTTGGTCGTGAGCGTCCATTCTCAGACCCGAGGCAGATGGAGCGCTCCTGCTTGAGTTGGCTTTGTCACAGCTACAACATCTTCCCTGGGTTCGAGGGACTCAGGATGCTCCGTCCCTCCCATAAGTGAGTTTGTGAGTTTCAAGGTCAGGGACCTCCAGGCCCCTGTGGGTGGCGGGTCAGGGTGTTGGTGATCCCCCCATCCCCACCCCAGGGCAGACCTTGGCGCCGGTGCACCCACTGGGGATAGTCCCTAGGACCTTGGGAACCTTGGGACCGGGTGCGGGGTTGGGGGGGCAGGGAGATCCCAGAGCTCTAATCACTGGGCTTTTCCCCACTGCCCAGTATAAACTCGNCCACTGCCCAGTTTAAACTCACCACAGCGGATTCCCTTTCTAAGTCGGTGGAAGATTGATGACCTCATTATTTGTGGTACTCGGCAATAAGTCTGGGAGTTTCGGCTAAAGCGAGCACTTTCCCTGCGTCGTGTCTTTGCTAAGTGTTATTCATCATGTCCAATCACTCGTTCACCTCGGGGAGCCCCGGGCTGGGGGGGAGCAGCATCTCCCCGACTTGACATCATTTACTCCTTAAGTGCTGGGGGAGGGGACCGCACAGGAAGGGCCTGGGCTGGGAGGGCGGGTGGAGGCTCAAGGTGGGCTGGAGCGACAGAGGTCTCCACAAAGGCCAGAGAATGAACCAGAAGGGGGATTACGGGAGAGGCCTTGGGGCCTCAAAGCCCGGCCCTTTGCCAAGAAAGTCTCCCATGGAGGATAGGAGGTAACGCAGCGAAGAAAGGAAGAGAAACTGCCAACAAGTTCTCTGCCAAGGGAGCGTCGAAGATTTTAATTCAAGATGAAATGTGTTCTTGTTTGTGTACGACTAATTTCCCTCCCAAATGAAGGCTTTTGTCTGTCACTCGGGTGTTTCAATAGCAACCATATAATTAAGGTAGCGTGCGCCTCTCCGGTTCGCGAGGCGAGCTGTTCGCGTTAACATGTTGGGGAAGCAAATGTGGCTTGGGCTGCTTCCTGGGTCTAGGGAGGAAAAAAAAAACCACCAACAACAAAGAAAGGAAGAAAACACTTCCAAATAGAGACTTGGCTCCCGCAGGGATGACGTCATCTGGAAAATGTGAGCAGGGACCATCCCCATGAATGAAGAGCCCCCAGCTTCGGGGTCCCATTTGGGGAGCTGTGAAGAGGAGAATTCAGACGTGTGACTCTGGAAACTGGAGTCGGAAATTCACAGGCCTCCAGGGCCAGGTGGGAGTGTGCGTGTGGGGGCGTCGGGTGGGCTGTATTTTTTCACACCAGTGCATTTTGTTTGCATAGTAAATACATGGGTACATACTTCGATTCCACTCATACAAAAAAATGCACTCACATTTTTCCTGAACCATATGGATCTCTTAAATTAACTCCTTTTTTTTTTTTTTTGCTTTTAATACAGAGATGGTAAATTACTTCCCTACTGCAGCAAAACAAATTACCACTAATTAAATAGCTTAAGACAATATCCATTGATTATCTCACAGTTCTGGAAGTCAGAAGTCCGGTGTGACATAGCCGGGCTCTCTGTGAAGGGTTGTACCAGCGAAAATCTGGGTATCTCCGGGGGTGGTGGTTCTCATCAGCAACTTAGGGTTCTTTTTCAAGTTGGCTGGTTGTTGTTAGAGCTAATTTCCTTCTCGTGCCTTCCATGGGGACTTGGGCATCTTCAAGCCAGCCATAGCGGTCAAGTCCTTCTCACACTTTGAATACTCTATGCCTTCATCTTCTGCTTGTCAGGGCTCATAATCATGGGGGGGCAGGGGGATGCACCGGGTTAATCCAGGACCATCTCCCTATTGTAATGTCAGCTGATGAGTAATCTTAACTACACCGACGGAGCCCCTTTTCCATGCAATGGAATGTGATCATGGAAGTCACATCAGATGGTGGCGATTATGGGGTCCAACCCAACATTGAGATGATAAATGACTTCATACAAAAGGGCAAAAGATCCGAACAGACACTTCACCAAAAAGATACATGGATGGCAACGAAGGACATGAAAAGACGCTTAATGTCTTTGTCGATGCGATGCAAAATCATCAAGTGATACCGCTGTGCACCCAATAGTATCGCTGACATTAGAAAGGTTGACAAGACCAAGTGTTGGCAAGGATTTGGAACAGTGGAGCACTCCTCCATTACTGGTAGTAATTCAAATAGTACAGCCACTTTGTTCAAATAGTTTTACAGTGTCTTATAAAGCTAAATATACACTTACCATTGGATCTAATGATCTCACTCCTTAGTATTTATTCCAAAGAAATGAAAAGATCTGTCCACATAATGACTGGCACTCAGTTGTTTATAGCAGCTTTATTCATAAGAGCTCCAAATGGAAACAAGACAAATGCCGGTCAACAGATGCTAAGTGAAGAAGCCAGATACACAAAAAACTATGTACTGAATGATTCCATTTACATGCAATTCCATAAAATTCAAAACTGAGGAGACAAAGAGTAATGGTTCCCAGGGGCTGGTAGTGGGGGAAGAAATGGACTGGGAAGGGGCAGGAGGGAGCTTTTAGGTGGTGATGGGATGTTTTATATCACGATCGTTGTGATGGTTACACGACTGTTCACTTGTCAAAACTCAACAAATTGTTCACCTAAAATCGGTGAGTTTCACATATGCAAAGTCTATCTCAATAAAGCTGATTTTTATTTTTTATTTTATTTTAAGATGTATTTATTTATTTGAGAGAGAGAGAGAGTGCACAAGCATGGGGCTGGAGGGGCAGAGGGAGAGGGAGAGAGTCTTAAGCAGACTCCCTACTGAGCTCGGAGCCTGATGCCGGGCTTGATCTCATGACCCTGAGATCACAACCTGAGCCGAAACCAAGAGTCAGAAGCTTAACCATGTGCTCCACCCAGACACCCCTAAGGTTGATTTTTGAAAGCAAACTTTGTGTCATTACTGTTAATGGAAAATGAGTGTCACTTGCTAAAATAGCAGGCAATCGTGAAAAGAAATACATATATTTAAAAAGCATATGAAAAGAAAACAGAGATCCCAACTTTGAGACCTTCTGCTTCCAGGCTCAAAAGGCTGCAAAGTCTTGGTCATCTGAGGCACAGGGTCTCCTAAGCTCAAGTGGTTATTGGCAGAATTAATTTCCTTGTAGTTGCAAAACTCATGGCAGTTTACTTCTTCAGCACCAGCTGGAAAGCATCTCTCTGGCTTTGAATTTCTCCCTGCAGGGAGGTCCAGGGCTCTCTTTTAAATGGCTCCCTGAATTAGGTCAGGCCCAGGTAGGAGAATCTCCCTTTCGATTAACTCAGACTCAACTGATTAGGGACCTTAATGACACCTGCAAAATCCTTTTACCTTTGCTGTATAACGTAATGTAATCCTGAGAATGAAATCCCACTGTATTCACCAGTCCTACCCACACTCAAGGGGAGGACTGTATCCACTAAGATGTGTGTACACCCTGGGGTGGGGGTGGGGGGGTAGAAATCTTGGGTGGATCTCAGAATTTTGCCTATTACATAGACTTTTCATTTAAAAGGGTTTCTTCACTGGGAATTCTTTCCATCTTTCCCTCTTGCTGCCATCTTTGTTTGTCCAAGTCTTATTTATCCTCTGAGACCTGGCTCAGATTCCCTTCTCATTCACAACCTTCTTAAGGTCTTGGGCAGATAAAAGTTTGAGTTCACCTTCCTCTCTCTGAGTCCAGATGGTTTCCTCTTTGTCAGCATTGTAAGTGTAGACACACGTGTCTGCATTCACTTGAATGGGTCACATGGTCCATGTTGCCTGCTGTGGCTACTTTCGTCTCTTCCTCCCTCCCCCTCACATCTGCCAGCTCCATCAACACAGACAGCCTGCATGGAAAAACAAGACAGAACACAGCAAGTGCGTATCCTTCCATGGTTTTCTTTCTACTCATAGAATCCCATAATCCTATGAAGTGCGTCACACACACATGCACGCGTACAGGTATAAAGGCATTTTTTGGGAGGAGGATGGTCATTGTTGAAGGAAAACGGTATTACATAATAGACTTTTCTCTGCATCTTGATGTTCTCACTCCGTACTTTGTAGAAACACTTTCGAGTCATCTCGTATAACTCTAAGTTTAAGTTCGTTCTTTACACGGTGGTGCACTACGCCACGTATCGGATATACTTGCAAAGTTCTCAGCCGCTTCTCCAGAAACGGGAATTTGCTTTGCTTCTGGTTCTGTGCCATTTGAACAATGCTCCACTAAGTGCTTCTGTCCACGCAGGTGCAAACAGGATGGATTTCCAGCTGCTCAAGAGCTGGGTGTAAACACAGCGTGTTTGCGCTTGTTAAATTTTATTAAATGTCGCCAAATTACATTCAGAAAAGACTGTACTATTCCACATTTCTGCTGGAGTACAGGAGGGTACGCTTGCCCCATGGCCCAGCCAGCAGCAGGATTTATGGCCCTTCTAAATGTCTGTCAGTCTTATAGGGATGGTCACAACTCAGAGTTGAATATGAAATTTCCTGACTACTGGTGAATTCAAACATCTTCTCCTCACTTTTTCCCCTTTTCTTGGCTGTTTTTATCCCTTTCTTTTTCTTCTCTTTCTTTTTTTCCTTTCCTTGTTCTAATATTGGTATTTGCTCTTTTGGGAGTGGTCTCTTTATAACCTTTGCTCCTTTTCCTGGTTACTTGGTAAGAGCAGCCTGTAAACCAAAAAATCAGTCCTTTATCTACTATTTGCTTTACAAATAATTCTACAGACTTACAGTTTGCATGTAGATTTTATTTATGTAATCTTATGATGTGTAAAACTTTAATATTCAACTATGTCTATTTTTTCTTTTATTCCTCAGAGTTCCCATCCTTAATTTACGAGCTCTCTCCAACTACTGTATTGTGTTCGAATGGTCCTAGATTTTCTTGTAAACTTCTTATTTTATTTTTTATAATTAAGTCTTAATAAGGCACTAGAATTTAATTTTATATAATGCACGGGATGGGATCCATTTTAACTTTAATTTTCCTGCAAACAGGAAACCATTTGTGTTGGCACGGTTTGTTAAACAGCTTGTTCTTGACCAAGTGAATCGAACCAGCCTTTTAATCTTATGTTGCTCAGTGGTTTCTTGGGGGCTCAGCCAGGAAAACCAGGCTTTCCAGAGCCTTGCATTTGGTTTTGTCCACAAGATGGTAAATCTTGGGCGCAAACTTTTGTTTTCTCTTTCACTAGCTTGAGAACACAGAGCAAACTGGAGTGTCTCTGCTTTATTTGGTTATCTGTTCATTTGATGTTAGCTGGCATCTATTATGTGCTAGGCTGAAAAAAAATGTCTATTCTCTCTATTCTCTGTGTTTTTCTTTTGGTTGAATATGAGATATGACAAGCATGGGAGGAGTATTACTCAGCCATCAAAAAGAATGAAATCAACCATTTGTAGTGACCTGGATGGAATTAGAGGGTATTATGCTAAGCGAAATAAGTCGGTCAGAGAAAGACAAATGCCGTAGGACTTCACTCATTTGTAGAACTTAGGAAACAAAACAGATGAACATGTGGGAAGAGAAAAAAGAAAGAAGGAGAAAGGGAGAGGCAAACAATAGGAAACTTAATGAAAGAGAATAAACGGAAGGCAGCTGGAGGGGAGGAAGTGGGGGGATGGGGTAACTGGGTGACAGGCATTAAGGAGGACACGTGATGTGATGAACACTGGGTGTTGAAAGCAACTGATGAATCACTGAATTCTACTCCCGAAACCAGTATTACACTGTATGTTAACTAACTAGAATTTAAATAAAAATTTGGGGAAAACATTAAAAAAAAGTAATTTTAAAAGTAAAAAAACCCCAAAACCCCCCCAAAAAGTCAAGCACCAGGGAGGCCCTTGTCAACCAGGGAGAATAGTCCTTTCAAGGAAATGTACCAAAGACAGGGACTCCAATGCTTCAAATAACGAGGACAGGTCCGGTGGAAATTGTTTGAGGCTCTAACTTTGAAAGTCAAGTGAAACGTTTCAAAGGAAGTGCATTTTCTTATGATGCTCTCATTGCAATCACTCACTGATATTTAGAACAGAGAATGAGGAAAGTACTGATTTGGGGGTGTCATTTTCCTATAACCCTCCTGCACCTCCCACTGCATGTTCACAGTTCCAACAAAGGAAGTTTTGTTTTTGCAAAATACCTCCGGGCTCATGGATTTCCCCCAAGGGATTCTTCACTCTTTCTTACACAAAGAGTTCTCCTTAAAAGCACCCATCCGCTGGTCTCCTGTTCACTGGTCTCACTGCCCTGTCCTCAGGCGTCAACTGGTTTTGTGAGCTGTTCTCACTCACGTCACTTTTAGGAAATTCACGGAAAGCCTGGAGCTGTTGCAGGATGTGCTTTTTCACTTGGCGATTGGTTTTCATTTACTTGCATTCCGTGGGCAGATTCAGGGACACGTGCCTGTGAGGACATGGGGTGGCTGATGGGGGGGAGACAGGTGCTGGTGGGAACCTGATTTTGGAGATTAAGGTTATCAGTGGTCAGGTAGTAAGTGGACACTTTTGGATTGTGGTGACCTTGACTCTTTGCGACTTGGTAGTAACTCTGGGGACTCAGTTCAGATTATGTCGAGGAGGATTTTTTTCTATAAGCAACTATCATCTACGAGAAATTTCGGTGGAGTGATTTGGCTGTTCCAAGAAAAGGGACATTCCTGTCCAGTTGGGAAGCTCATGAGGATGTGGTGTTGGGGGGTTTCTTGGGATGGCAAGAGCAGGCTAAATGGTCCTTGAAGGATGAGTGGGATGTGGACGGGCAGAAGTGCTGGAAGGGCATTCTAGCTAAAGGGAACAGCGCAAGCAAATGCACTGAGCTTGCCATTTCCTAGCCTTGCTCTGTGCAGAGCCCTTTACACGGGGGACAGGGTCCAGTTCCCTGTGGCCTCCTCTGCCCCCTAATCTCTTCTTGGGGTTCCCCTCACTCCTGTCACACTAGCTCTTCCCGGGACAGGCCCAGTGCTCCCTCCCTTAGGTCTTCACCTTTGCTTTGTTCTTCCCTGTTCTTTACCCAGACGTCCACCGCTGCTCCCTCACCTCTGGGGCACCTGCTCCAATGTCACCTTCTCCATGGGCTCCTTCTCCATGACTGCCCTCCTCCTCATGACCACCCCACCCCTGCCCGGCTCCACGTTTCTCCGGGCCTACTCACCACCACCTGATGACTTTATGCCTCACATAGAGCCTTATGCTGGATTCTTCCAGAAGCCGACCCTGAGACTGCGTGTGAGTACAGCAGTTTATCTGGAGGAGACCCAGGGAGCTTTGCAGGAGAGCGGGAAAAGGAGATGGGAAGGAAAAGGATTATCGCATCAACCCTGGTGAGTCATGAGCAGGTGCCCACGGTGGGACGCTGGGCTCAGTCCCTCTGGGGTCCTGTGGGAGACAGTGTGGGACAGGACTCGGGGGGACGTGTCACCAGCTCCCGTCTGGCCCTTGCTGAGGGCTGTTTCCCAGGATGTCGGCTCCCAGTCACGTGGGTTCCTGCAGCTGGCGGCCTCCACGGGAGAGCCTCAGGGGGAGAAAGAAGACCCGAGGGGCAAGTGTCAAGGAATGAGTGGACAGATGGCATTGGTTGTGGGCTGTGCTCGCTGTCCCAGGCTGTCACTGCTTGTCGTGTGTCTCCCTCCATAGATCTGGAGCTCCTGGAGCTGGGTCTCTGCTGCGTGCCCGGGGGCCTCCACCGCGCCTGGCGCATCGCTGGCCCTCCTGAGATGTGGATGGAACGAAGGACCGAAGCCTTAGAATCCCACTCTCGCGCTGCTGAGCCGGACGTCTGCAGCCCTCGAAGAGCCCGGAGGCTGCGCCAGTGCCCCAACTCCAGCACTTGGCAGATGTCTGCCGTGGCTTTCTTGCTGGTTCCTAAGCTGCCGCTGCTGTTGGCAGCCAAGCTGGGTCTCAGCGTCAGAGGGGCTTGGACGGACCTGCCGTTAGAACCTCCTTGTCCTGCGGGCGCTGGGCTGCCGCCCCCGGAGAGACGCCCCTGATGTTGTCTCAGCCACGGATCCTGATGGCAGCCGCCACGGTGATTGCCCCAACGACCTTGGCCGTGTTGCTTGTGGGGGTGGCCAGGAGCCCACCCCTCCTGAATGCACCCCTCGAAGGAGAGATTTGTTTGGAACCAGACCACCTGGTTTGCTCAGGAGAAGAAAACAATAAATATATGTATTTCTCTTTTCTCCCTTTGGTGGAGAAGTTGCAATCATCTGGAAATCATATGGGGACGGTCCGAATGCCGAGACCCCATAGACACAGATTCCTGGGCTCTGCCTCCAGGCTTGAAGGCCAAGGTTCCTTCTCTGCATCTGTGGTACCAGCCCAGGGCCGTGCACAAGGTAGAGCTCAGAGCAAGGGGTGCCTGTGACCCACCGCCCAGGTGAGGTCACAGGGGACACGGGCCACTGGCCTGTAGGATGTCCCATAGTCGGGATGAGTGTGACTGTTCCCCGATAGATTTAGGCCAGATGTTATGCTGGGATTGCTAGAGAGGAAGGGTCCCCCTCAGGATATCAGGTTTGAGTCCTTGGTTGAGGTGGTGTTCACCAGATTTCTCTGTTGCGAGGACACTTCCCCCTTTGTAACTGCTAATAGCATGTGGGGTGACACTTTGGGGCCATGTGGGCATCCAAACTTTCCTCCAAATCTTTCCCCCAGTGGTTTTGGCGTTCACCGACGGTCTGTACCTGAGTCTGATGGCTGCACGTGGTGATTTTCTACCCCTGTCATGCCTTGTGCATTTATTAGCTTCCCTTCTTCTATGAAGAACCGTCTCTTCTAATCACCCATGTCAATGTCATCAAGGACTCATGGGTTCTTTTTTTTTTTTTTTAACAACGCGTATTCACATCCATTACCATAATTGTTTTATGAGCAAATATTCCTAGATTCCAGTTTCCGTTTCCTTGATTTGTCTCATCATCCTTTGAGGACTTCCTGGCTTTCTGGTACAAGATAAAAATCTTCAAAAAAAAAAGGCAAAATCATGAAAGACAGAAAGGCAGGTCATTGTTGTTTGAGCCAAGTCAACCAAAAGCAATACACAATCATTTAGAATTAAGGGAAAAAAGTTCCAAATTTGGACTATACTTCAAACTGCATTTTTGCGATCACCTTAAATGTTACAAGGGTAGATAGGGTTTGGACACTTTGTAGGAGATCATTTTTAAATGACGTGCACACTGAAGGGTTTAGGTATGAAATATCATATTTGCATCATACTCTCAAGGGATTTGGTCAAAAAAAAAAAAAAGAAGGAAAAAAATCCAGACCCATTTTATAAATAATGCACATAGAGACAGAAGCAGGCATGGCGCGGTGTTAAGCAGCTGGGGATTGAGATAAAGGGGATGTGGTATGGATATGCTCACCGTCCTACACTTTAAAACGTTCCCGTAGCTTTGACATTTTAAAAACAGTCAGTTGGTAGGGGCGCCTTGGTGGCACAGCGGTTAAGCGTCTGCCTTCGGCTCAGGGCGTGATCCCGGCGTTATAGGATCGAGCCCCACGTCAGGCTCCTCCACTATGAGCCTGCTTCTTCCTCTCCTACTCCCCCTGCTTGTGTTCCCTCTCTCGCTGGCTGTCTCTATCTCTGTCTTATAAATAAATAAAATCTTTAAGAAAAAAATAAAAATAGTCAGTTGGGGAAAACAAAAATAAAATCAAATAAATCAGACAGAGAACAGGAATTGGGCAGAGACAAGCCTTCGGCCCTTTGGCTGCCCTGTAAAAAGAGCTCCTATCACCGCTGTCTCTGTGTGACAGGAGGAATCTATACACCATTTGCTTTTACCAACTAAAGGTTCACTGTAGACAGATTTGAAGAGCAATTGTCTCTCTGTCACTCAGGAGAAGGATAATAAGACAACGGAGGAGGCAGGGAGGGAAGGAAACAAAGAAGGATGAAGGAGGAAGGAGGGATGGGAGGCAGGAATGGAAGGATCAGGATGTCTGAGCCAGGCGCTATGCTAGGTACTTTCTTCGATTTCTAACATCTTCTATTTCTATTCATCTGTTTCTAACAACAGCCTTTAAAAGACAAGAAAATTGCGGCTTAGAGGAGTCAAAAATTGTCTCGTGGGCACAACATAAAAACTGGTCATCTCGGATAATAATGTCCAGGAGAGAAATATGCTTAAATCAATTAGTCATAAGGAGAGTGAGTCAAAAGCTCCCTGAACATCGAGATTGTTCACATCCTGACTGTAGAGGCCACTTTTAGGCAACAGGCTTGAGCGAGGGAAGGTAGAAAGGGCCCATGGTCACCCTCTGGCAGAATCCAGACAGACCCATCAGGCGACCCCCCTCAAAATATCCATAGGCCCTAACTGACCCACGGGCTACTTACAACCAGGCACAGTTACCAGAAAATGCCGAACGTCCCCATACCTCCTCACCTCCCCCCTAGAAATACAGCCCCCACCCACTCTCTCGGGGCGACTGTCTCTCCTTTGCTGACCTGGCCACTGCTCTCCTGTGCTGTGTTCCATAAACTGCCATCCCCTGCCTCAGGTGAGCCCTTTCACCCCGTCCTTCCCCATCCGCTCTGCAGAGACACCACACTGACCACGGTTTACCTGCTTTTCAAAGAGAGCTTTGCAGCAGGAGGGGCTGAGTCCTTTGGGCTGAAGCTGGAAAAGCCACCTGGACCTCTCCTCTCAGCTGCATCTTGGCCCAGAGGGCGAGTCTGGGAAAGCAGGTGCCGTCCCCCTCTGCCTGGTACCTGTTCCGAGGAAGCCCCGGCCCCCCTCCCCAGCAGGTGGCCCACCCCTGTCTTCACAGGAGGGAGGGAGGCCGCTGGGGACATGGGGGCGGTGGGGCGGGTCAGGGTGCAGCCTCTGGACCCCGGGCCTGCGCCCCGCGGGAGTCACGGCTCCACGGGCAGAAACTAAGCGGCTTCCTCCTCCATTGGAAGAGCTCACGAGGCATGCGGGCTTCTGCCTTCCGACCCACGATGCAGGGGCAGGCATGTGAAAAGTAGGATATTTTATTGAGGGTGAATGGGTGGGTACATCCACCCCTCCCCAGCCCGCCCCCTTCCATGCCCTGCAGTCCGGGAAGGAAAGGACACGATTGCTAAGACCCTTTCTGATTGCACTAGGGGAGAGATTTAAGCAAATTAGCCAATTAAGGCGCTCCGCTAACTACATTCCACATTCAGGCAGTTCGCTGTTTACTTCCCACATGGACAAGGAAACTAAAAAAGGAACCAAATCAACATCTCAGGAGGAAAAATATCTTTGATGAACGAATCAAAATGAAGGATTTCTTGATTATCGAAAGCATCTGAAATGATTCTCACTCCAAGGTCGAGAGCCAGCGGCCCTTCCCAGACCAGTTTCTGTGGTTCCTTCTGGAAGGTGCTGAGGAGAGAAGTGGTCTCAGCACAGCAGTTTCGGGGTTCACGATGCCCTGAAGTGGGGGAAAGGAGAAAGCTGGGGTCTGGACACTGGGGACAGAGCCCGAATTGGAACACAGGGTTTCCACCCAGAAGTCAGGCTTGTGCCAGGTCTGTGACCCCAGGGGCGCGTTGGTCCCCTGGTGCTTTAGGAGAAAATGGCCCTGATTTGTAGCCGTTGCTGGTTTCTGTGGTGTAAATTCCCCGCCAGGCCGATGCCAAGCTAGCAGGTAGTGAACTTCCTGAACATTCCACAGTCGGCTTGCAGAGCTACTGTCCTCTGCACACAGTGGGTGCGAGTGACCAGGCGGGTCCCTCTAGGGGGTCTCCTGGCAGATGTCAGGGTGGGGGCCACCATGGGGCTGTGGAGGGCGTGCACATCTCAGCCCACAGCCACGAGCGATCCTTGCTGCAGGGTCACAGGGGAACTAGTGGAATTCAGGCCAGTCAACACTGGAGGAGAGAAGCCCGTGGGCCGAGGATCGGCANAGACGGGCAGGCTCTCCGGGACAGAGCCCACCCTGAGGGACTAGGAGAGGCCCTGGGGAGGCTCCAGAACCCTGAGGCTGCTTGGGAAGGAACCTGGAGGGAAGGGTAGTGCATGTGCTACTATTCTGTCAGTAAATTATGCAAAGAAATTAATGCTTAATGATTCTTCTTGATTACTCTAAGAATTAGGGCGCACCTGCCACTAACACCTAGAAGTTGTTAAATATGTGATAAAAACTTATTTTTCCGTCAAATTTAGCTCCATTTTTCTAGATAAAGCCTTTGTTCAGAAGACGTGATTGAGAACAGGAACTCACTCCCCTGCCAGTTACTAGCTGGGCAAACTTCCTGCCTCAGTGTCCTCATCTATGAAATGGGTTGATAATAACAGTATCTATGGTGTGGAGGACTGAGTGCTTCAATGTATATGGATTCCTGACAAGAGCACTGGCCTGAAGTAGGTCCCAGGTAAATTTTGGTTAAATACGTCACAAACGTTTGCTGTGAAACTTTGGTACCCAAATTAACTGGATTTGCCTAAAATTGCCATTTTATCTGTTTGGTTCATCCTCACATAATAAAGACCTCGTGTCATCATGTGTGGTCCTTGCTGGAAGGAAGGCATGTGGCATCATGAGAGGTGCTTTGGGGGACCAGACGTTGACCTAGTCCAGGGTGTGGGCTGTCATCAGACAGAAGAGACACAAAAGTGTCCCCCAAGGAGGTGAAATTTCATCTGAGACCAGCAGGTGGGCTGCAGGTAACTAGGAGAGGGATTGGGGGTGGGGTAGATACTCCAAGAGAAGGGAACAGCACGTGCAAAGGCTCTGAGGTGCCAGGTGTGCCCAAGGTCAGAGGAGAGACCAGTATGGCCAGGACCCTGTGGACACTGTGAGTGTTGGGTGGTGGGTCTGGTGAGGGGCAAGGACCCGGGGGAGTTTGGGTTCCGTCTTAAGAGCTGAGGGCCCTCTAGAAGGCTTGAAGTAGGGATGTGGCTGGGATCAGATTGGCCTATTTGGATGTTCCCAGTTATAATGGATGCTTTCCTGGTCTGGG
>NC_048230.1:58037886-58059535 GCF_002007445.2 Ailuropoda melanoleuca | reverse complement strand
TGCGTGTCGGCTGTGTCTCCACGAGGCCAATGCAGCTGGTGACTTGTTCCTGCTCTCATCTGGTTATGGGCAATAGACGGGACGGTCTGCAGTCACTGGAAAGGTCAGCGAGACCCCGGCAGGCAGGTGTTTCCAGGAGAGCGACAGTCCTGACACTGCCGGGCACTGACCACAGTATGGGAGCCAGAGTGGGGACAGAAAATGTGCAGATGAGCTGACCCGAGGCATTTGTACCCATGAGCCTCGGCTTCTGTTTGCTACTTTCAGAAACTGTGGCTTTGTTTTCCTAAATGAAAAATCGTTTTTCTTATTGAAGTTGTAAATATTCGTTGTAAAAATAAATAATCCCATGAGCACAGCCCTGCAGCATTTCTGCTGGAAATGCTGGAAAAGGAGAACTGTCTTTTCTGTAAAGAGCCGTCTGTGTCCCCTGAGCCCGCCTGCCTGTGGAGAGAAGCTGAGAGTCATTAGTCCGGCGTTCAAGGCTCATGGTGGTCCATCACAGGGTCATTTCTGGCTTCCCATGAGCCACTCCCCCTCCCTGGGTCTACCTGCCCTCCTTTTGGGAATCTCCCGTCCCATGTGGGAGCGTTGCAGGGTCCTTTGCACCATGAAAGTGGAGGGGCAAGGCCCTCCCTCTCCCACCCTGCTTTCCTGGCAGCGGGCGCTGGTCTAAGGCTGGCCTGTCACATGCTCTTTCCTGGGACTTGGTTTGAGCAAGTGAAGGAAAGAAGGACGAGTGCAGGGAGGCCCCGTCTCCCAGAGCAGCCTTTGTCACCTGATCCCCCGTGTGAGATGCTGTCTCTTGGCCCCATCGCCCCTATGGTTCCCACCTGGTCCCCTGACCCCTCCGGTCTGTGGGGCTCCAGATCCTGCAGAGAAAGCCTGCTGTGCTCCCGTCACCTACGTGGGTCTCTGTCGCTCGCAGCTGAGGACCTTGACTGCACCGTGGCGCGCCTGGCCATCTAGGTGAGGATGTCCCCCAGCTCCCGCCCTCCTGGTGCTGGAGGAAACGATAACCCTCTGGGGCCACCTCTTAGCCACATCCCTTTTGAAACTCTGAGATCTTGTTTCAGGCAATAAAACAGGGTCCGTGTAAGGTCCGTTCTTGTCGTGCAGAGGCCAGGTGAGACTGATGGTCACAAGGAAGGGCGTGCACTGTCAGGACACGGGACCTGAGCAGAAGTGGCAAGCGGGAGGTGGGGCCCAGGCTTGGGAGGGCAGGCTGACCAAGTGGCCATCCTGCCCCTTCCCCTGGGGCCTCCTGTCCTCCCTGGCCATCTACTCATTCTCTGTCATCTTCTCACCTCTCTGATGAGATGGCTGGAATCGGTGGCCCCTGGTCACCCAGGGTATGTCTCCTTAGTTCAGTGATGTTTGGCACATTCTTACTGGGCCTGATTAGGTCAAACGTGGCTGCTGGAGGCCACCCTGGCGAGTGTGTGGGGTTGGCCTGGGAGAAGGACCGCAGGTGGCCATGGGCCTCCAAGCTCGTCCACCGCAGAGCCCTGGCGATGGTGTCTGTCTCAGTGACATCGTGCAGGTCATCGACACACCCCTCCGTCGCCGAGTGTCGGAATGGAGTAACCCACCCCCGTATCAGAGGGATCTACAAGTTACTTTTTAACAAATGGCCCCTTTGGCAAGTGCCTCAGGGATAAAGATGATCTCTGGTCCTTACAGCCCGAGTCTGTTTCCCTTTGAGATAAGGACTGATTTGTAACACTAATCATAAACCATTAATTTTACTTCTGTGGGATGAACTCCAGGAGAATTTTTATTTCGCAACCCTATCAAATTACAGGCGGTTTTGAGCAAGAGTTTTCATAAGCAGCGTGTCTGGCTAACCATCAATATTATGAGAAGTCTCAAAAATAATTAGATTATTTCCCTCCATCTCCCCTCCCCGGTGAGCTGTAACGTGGGCAAAAGCATCAAGGAAAGGGCTCCGCGCATAAGGCTCCATGTCCACACAGAGAGAGCAGAAGTCCGCCTTCCCTGGCCATGCTGAGCTTTGATGTTCTTGGTCTTCTTTTTAATCAGGCTTCTCTCTCTCTTTTTCTTCCTTTTTTTTTTTTTTTTGGGTTTCGTCTTAATGTGTTGAAATATAAACTGCATACCATGACATTTGCCCCTTTAAAGGGTACAATTCAATGGTTTTTCGTATTCACAAGCTTGTGCGACCATCACGACTAATTCCAGAATGTTTTCATCCCTTCAAAAAGACCCCACACCCATGAGCAACTGCTCCCCCCAAACCGTCTTAGGGGATCACAGAAACTATTTTCTGTTTCTGTGTATCTGCCTGTTCTGGGCATTTCTTATAAATGGGATCATGGTGCCTGACTTCTTTTACGTCATCTCATGTTTTCAAGACGTATCCACATTGCAGTACGCGTCTTTCCCTTTTATGGTTGCGTGATAGCCCATGCAACGGTTTTAAGTGTAGAATGATTCAAATTTCAGCAAGCAAGCAAGTAAGCAAACAAAGCAATGGAAGGTCTCACACCACTAACGAGCCCAGAGGTGTGGTGAGCAGAATTCTGAGCTGATCCCCAATGACCCTCCTATAATCTCCTCCTCTTGAGTGTGCAGCCCGTAAATATAATGAGATATTAGTACTGTGGTTACGTGATGTTATGTGACAAGGAAGATTGTGCAAGTCTAGTGCAGGTCGTTACTAGTAGATCTGAGTTAATCAAAAGAGAGATCACGCAGTTCATCTGACTTACTGACTCCCGCCCTTCCAATCTTAGTCTAGGGATCAGAGACAGAGGATGGTGGAGATTCGGAGCATGTGAGGGATTCAATGTGCCGTTGTTGGCTTGAAGAAGGAGGGACCCAGGTGACAAAGACGGTGGGAGTCCTCTAGGAGCTGTGGATGGTCCCAGGTGGATTTCTAGCAAGAACACGGGCAGCTGGAGGGACACATGGACCTGAATTATGCCAACCACATGAGCTGGCTTGGAAGCATGTTGTTTCCGCCAGAACCTTCAGATAAGAACTCAGCACCTTGCTTTCGGCCTTGTGGTGTCCTGAGCTGAGAGCCTACTCATGCTGTGCTGAACTTCTAACCTACAGAATTGTGGTCTAAAAGACAGGTGTCTTGTGGTATGGAGTGTGTGGTAATCTGACATAGCAGTAGAAAATGAATGCAAGAAACGGTCTAACTTCAGGTATGGCCGTATCCAGGTGCTTAAAAAAAATGTCACCAGGCCTCAGTTTCTCTGCATCTCTCAAGTCTAATCCCTCCACCTATTCAGGTCTCATTAATGTTTGGGGTCCCTTAGGGGGGAGGGCACCAGCTGATCCTTCTTCTCTAACCTTCCCCCTCTGCTCCCTCCAGTGCCTCCAGGGTTGGGACAGCAGCAGGAATGTGGAGGCATGGTACAGAAGAAAGGGTCTTTGCTTTTTTCATGTCAGAGATGACTGATGTGTAGCAGGTCAACAAATGCTGGCACTCTTCTGTGGTACATTTCCTTATAAATTCATCATTCAATCATTGAATAAATATTTATCAAGCACTGGAATGGTAGGCAATGTTCTCGCCCTCAGGATGCAGTCATGGAGAAGACACAACACCTACCCACATGGAGCTTTTATTTCCGTCAAGACAGACAAGCAGAAGCCAAATATCTATGTACATGATTCAGCACATTCGAGGGTTCCAAGTGCTACAGAGAAAGGCAATGGGGGGCGGTCAGGGTCCCTTGACACCCCACAGTTCCCTGTGATATTCATGCCTCACTGAGTGCAGACCACCTAGGGCTTGTGATGGTATTTTCAGGTGAATTTCTTGTTCTTCTCAACAGTGGGAGGCAACTGGGAGCTTCTTGGTCCTCCATGGGGACTGTCAATTAGCTAAAGCTGGAGGCACCTTGACAAAGGAAAGTCAGCTCAGGTAACGCGGCTAAACATACCTGCAGAGATGGATTCCAGCACAGGGACATGGAGGCCAAAGTTATTTGCAAATCCATTTGTCAGTCAATCAGTATTTGTTAACAGACAACACCCTGGGGAGCAGGAATGCATTCTTTCCTGGCCCTCATGGAAGCTTCAGTCTAGAAGGGGAGACAGCATTCAAAGAAGAAATAAGAATGATCACACAATAATTTGAGAGTGTGCAAAAGGCTCTGAGGGGAATAGTGGGTTCTGGGAAAGGCTAGCATTTTCCCTGGGGTCAGGGGACAAGGCCTAGAGCCTAGGGGTTGAGAATGGAGGGAAAGCATATGGAAGGGAAGACAGCAAGGGGAAGTAGGAATTAGCTGATGACTGCAGGTGGGGGAAGGGGAAGAGTGGTTCAGGCGAAGGGAACGGCATGTGCCAAAGCCTGGAGGTGAGGAGGATACCATGGGTTCCTGGAACAAAGGACCGTCTCAGAGGCTGGAGGTGAGTGGGGTGAGGAAGGATGGGGAGCTCTCTTCCATTGATCTATTTGTCTATTCTTCTGCCAATCCCACACTATCTTGATTACTGTAGCTTTATAGTATGTCTTTAAGTTAGGTAAGGTCAGCCCTTCAATTTTGTTCTTCTCCTTCAATACAGTATTGGCTATGCTGGGTCTGTTTGCCTCCCCAGAAGAACTTAAGAATCAGTTTGTTGATTTCCACAAAATAACTTGCTGGGATTTTGACTCTGTTTGCATGGATTCTGTAGTTCAGGTTGGAAAGAACTGACATCTTGACAATATCGAGTCTTCCCATCCATGAGCATGGACTATCTCTCTATATATTTAGTACTTTGATTTCTTCCATCGGGGTTATAGTTTTTCTCATATAGACTTGTAGATATTTTGTAAGATTTATGCCTAATTATTTCATTTTTTGGGTGCTAATGTAAATGGAATTGAACTTTTAATTTTAAATTCCTCTTATTTAATGGTGATATTTAGAAACACAATCCATGTGTCTGTTGGCCATTTGTATGTCTCTTTGGAGAAATGTCTGTTCATGTCTTCTGACAATTTCTTGATTGGATTCTTTGGTCTTTGGGTGTTGAGTTTGGTAAGTTCTTTATAGATTTTGGATACTGGCCCTTTATCTGATAACGTCATTTGCAAATATCTTTTCCCATTCAGTAGGTTGTCTTTTGGTTTTGCTGACTGTTTCCTTTGCTGTGCAAAAGCTTTTTATCTGGATGAAGTCCCAATGGTTCATGTTTGATAGTTATGCATTTTAAGATCAACAGAGCAGAGGGGTGTCTAGCTGGCTCCATTAGAAGAACATGTGACTGTTGATCTCGGGGTCATGAGTTCAAGCCCCACACTGGGTGTAGAGGTTACTTAAATAAATAAATAAACATAAAGGAAAAAAAGATCGACAGAGCAGAAAAGTTTACTGGCTGGCACAAAGATGTTAAAGATATCTATTTAAAACCAAATCACCAATTTTTATGTTCTCCAAAGTAATTTGCTGTGTTTCTTTGTCGAATGCAAACAAAGAATATTAATGAATGCTTCGAACACTTTTTTCCTTGAATTATCTTATCAGCTTTGATATCAGAATTTTAATTGAAAATTAACTATCAATTATTAAAAGGCCTGTATATTTTACAAAAGGTTTTATATTTTCAGAAATTACCAGAGAATATTATGCTGTTTACCTGGTAGCTGTGAGCAACTCTAAGTAACTTTTTTTCTTCTGACTTTAAAAGATTTGCTCATTCTCGAAAATTTGGAAAAATACTGCAGAAAAATGGAAGCCAATTCTAACTATACTGCCCATAGGTTACCACTGTGGGTGTCTTGGTTTATCTCTCGAGGATTTTCCCTGAATGTCGGTGTGAGTCTGATGAGAGCACAGCGGACATGGTTTTATCTACTGCTTTTTTCTCACTTCACGTGATATATGAACATTTTCCATACTATGAAAAACTTCATGTAAAAGAGCATTTATACAATGTGGGTAAGATGTAAAGAACATGGATGCAAATGAATGCGTGTGACCTCCCCGGAGTTTAAAACATAAAGACTGAAGAAATAGAACCTTTGATGTCCCTGGAGGGGGGCACTCGGGAATCGCAGCCCCTTCCCTTCCCCCACAGACAGAACTACTTCCCTGATTCTGTCTTTATTATTCTGGTGTTTTCTTCCGACTTCCACCATGGGTGTGTGCATCACGCGTGTGTATAATACAGTTGTTATAGACTGAATGCTTGTGTCCCCCTAAAATTTATGGTTGAATCCTAACCCCCAAAATCATGATATCGGGAGTTGGGGCTTTTGGGTGATTAGGGCCTGAGGGTGGAGGCCTCGGGAGTGGGATTAGTGCCTTTATAGGAGGAGACACGAGAGAGCTCTCTCGCTCTTTCTGCCGTGTGAGGACGCAGTGACAGGACGGCCGGGCACGAACCGGGAAGCGGGCTCTCACCAGACACAGAACCTGCCGGTGCCTTGATCTGGGGCCTCCTGCCTCCAGAACCATGTGAAACAAATGTTTGCTGTTTAAGCCCCACGGTGGATGGTCGTTTGCTACAGCAGCCCAAACAGACCGAAGACAATCGCTGTTAGTTTCGGAACTTCGATACTAGGAATTCCACGGTGTGAATGTTTCTGCGCGCCCGCTTGCTACGGGCATTGGAGAGATGTCGATTTCTGCTGACCATTCTCTTCCTGAGATTCATGCGTGCAGACGTAGTCGTCTGGGTTTGTTCATGTGTCACGGCTGCACGGCTTTTCATTGTATGATGGGGATGGGAGCTATGCATCCATTCTCCCACCGAGGAGCCCTTTGGGGCTATTAAGGATGGTGTTGCTACGGACATCCTGATGCATTTCTCCTGTGCACGAATGCAGGGCTCCTCTCGCCAGTGGCTTTTCATTTTTTGATTTCACCCTAGATAAGAAATGTGATTTGCATCATAACCACCCCCCCACACACTTTCACATGCGTGTGTGACAAAGCGATATCACGATATATTCTTATCCCTGTAATGTGTGACGGTGCTTGGATCTATTTTATTTGCTTCAAAAATGCTGGTGTTTTGAAGATTCACTGATGGAAGCCCTGTCCTTGCTCATACACCTAGGAGTGGAAACTCTGGATCATCACGTGTGCACGGCACCATAGTAACTGGAAAAAAAACAAATGGGTCTCTGAAAATGGTTGTAACAACTTCTCTCTCACCGGCAGTGGGTGAGAGGTCTCCTGCTCTGTGATCCCCCAACGCTTGACTTTGTGGGGTTGTGAGATTTTCGCCAATCTGGTGTGTGCTACGTGGTGTCTCATTATGTTTTAATTTGCCTTTCCCGAGTGCTATGAGGTTAGGAATATTTTCTTGTTTTTCTTGGCCATTCACTCCCGTTTCCTCTTGCGTGGAGAGCTGGCTCAAGCCTCTGTCCATTTTCTCCTGGATCGTTGGCATTTTTGACTTTCCCTTTCCTGAGGGGATTCTTCGTGTGGTCTGGATCTGAATCCTGGTGGCCGTATGTGTGGAAAATACTGGTTCTAATATACCAGCATCAACTTGAAGAAAGCCTCTGTTAGTTTGTGGATAATGTGAGGGATCCTGAAAATCTTTGGGGTGGGGGTGGGGCCTGAGCCTGGGAGAGAGTCTCTTCAGGGCGGTGGGGGTTCTGGGGGGGTGGTGAGCATCTTCTGCCTTCTCATGAGGACCCACGAACTGTGCGAGGAGCTTGACATAGATGGCCTCGATTAATGTGCACAAAACCCCAGTGAGGTCAGTATTTTTATCTTCATTTTATAGGCCAGTAAGAATCAGAGAGGTTAACCGCTCATGCAACTTCAGGCATCCGGTGAATTCAAGCCAAGAGTTCAAGTCCGTTTTATTCCCAAACCGGCGCTTTTGAGACCACACTGCCCATGAGGTGGGTACTTTGATGTTCAGTTTGCAGATGCGAAAATAAATGCATGGACGGTCTAAGTAGTTGTGTCAGCCTGTGGGGCTAGTGCGCGGCCCTGATAGGATCCAAGCTCAGATGGACCTAACTCCCAGGTGTCTTGTGTCCTCACTGCCTGTCTCCTGTCCCACCTGTTCATGGAATCCACGGAGGAGAAAACCACAGGGTGGGGTTGGTCATCCCAACACAGGCGTGGGGACAGAGCCCATAATGCCCATCGGGGGCTCCTGCTGACGCTCCAGCCCCTCCTGGCAGGAAGTTCACAGCTGGTTTGCCATTTCATTAAGCTCCAGCATCTGGGTAAGTTTTCTTTTTCTTCTTTTTTAAAAATGATTTTATTTATTTATTTGTCAGAGAGAGAGAGAGGGAACGCATGTGCACAAGCAGAAGGAGAAGCAGACTCCCCGCTGAACAAGGAGCCCGATGCAGGACTCGAACCCAGGGCCCCAGGATCATGACCTGAGCCGAAGGCAGACACTTCACCAACTGAGACACCCAGGCGCCCCTGGGTAAGTTTTCTACTCAAATATGGCCTCCCAAGCTAGGAACTCCATGGGAATGCTCCCCGTGGAGTAACCGAGGCCGCACAGCAAAGCAAAGAGACGCCACAACCATGTTCACTATTGAGCAGAGAGAGCTGAGAGCCCTGAAGGCCATTTGAGGCTGACCAGCGCTGGGCGACCATGGGTCACAGGCTGGCCCCTGGACAAACCACTGTGGCCGTGGGTGGGCTGTGCAGATCGGTTCAGCCTGGCTCGCGTGCCCCGGGCTGGGAGGGAGGCCGGCTTCCATGGAACACACCAGCGCGGAGAGTCGGCCGGGGTGGTTTTCCTGGGAACTTGCGTGCGCGTCCCCGACAGAAGCGGGGAGGGGTTGGGAGGGGACGAGGGAAGGCACAAAGGATCGCTGCACGCTCACGCTCACGCAGTGCGTCGGCGAACGTACAGCCCGTAGCGGCTCCGTTCAAGCGCGGATTTGGGGGAGCCCAGTGGACTGTGCTCCAGTTTCAAGTCAGGCAGGACCTCACTTCCCGAGACAACAGCAAATTCTACTTGCAGGCCCTTTAAGAACCGGAAATGTGCAGGACAACTTTACAAGTCCCCGAGTGTGCACACGGTTGGTTCCCCTGACCATTCAGGCCACCGACGTTACGGAGCACCTAGTGCGTGTGGCACCTGGAGCGAGGGGTGGGGGTTCTGTGGACGAGGCAGGCGGGGAGCTGCTATCCTCACGGGGGGCTGACAGAGGAGAAGCAGATACATAGACGCGGGACCAGGAGAGGTTCAGGGTGACCACTGCATGGAGGAAAGTGAACCACGGGGGTGTGATGGGGGGGACTCCCGTTAGATCCAGAGTTCCCCGAGGAGGGGGCGTGGATGCTGAGACCCAGGGGACGGGAGAAGCTGTCCTGGGGAGGGTCCGCAGGGAGAGGACTCCGAGCAGGGTGTAAAGGACCAGAAGGCGCTCCCATAAACTCTGTGTTAATCGCTCGTCGTATCTCTTTCCCGCTCCTGTCTCTGTGCCTTTGTGACGAGGGCAGTGCTGCGGCAGCCACTTTGCTGCCACCTCGGGCCCAGCATAAGGGTGTTCCACTGGGTAATTTGTGTTTCTTTATCTTTCCCTTCAGAAAATGGAGGGACGCAGATTCTAGAACTCCAGCCTATTTATTTTAGAATAAACAAGTCCTTCCGAGTCCCAGAGGTTTGCCCATCAGCGTAATTTTATGCACGGATGCATTCACTCATGCATTCCAGAGATTTAGGAAGTGTCCACACGTGTCTGACCCCATTCTAGGCACTGGGCATAAAGCAGTGAGAAAACTAGACACACGAACAGAAGGATCCCTGCCCCTGTGGGGTGTACTTCCCGATGAAGAAAGACGAACGCTGCCATGGATGTAAATCAGTAGAAGGAATTCTGTCGGTCCTGGCCGGGCTTTGGTGGGAAATAAAGCCGGGAAGGGGCGGTGAGTGTGCAGGGTGTGGTGGGGGCTATAATTCTCCAGGTGGGGTCTTGGAGCTTGCCCTGAGAGAGTGATGGAGAGGGAGCAACCCCGAGACTCTCTGGGGGGAGGAGCTTTCTCAGCAGGGGGAATGGCCCTGCAAAGGCCCTGGGGTAGGCCTGCACCTGGTATTTCCAGGCATGGCCAGGAGGGCAGGGAAGCCAGAGAGGAGGGAGAGAGGGGTCGGGCCAGGGGGAATCAGAGCAATGAGGAGAGGCTGAGTCGGGCAGGCTCCCAGGTCACTGTAAGAACTTGGCTTCTACTCTGAGTCAGGTGGGAGCAGCAGATGGTTTTAGCCAGAGGAGCGACAGGACCTCATTCCACTGTTGGTTTGGTTGAACTCACTTCTCGAGCAGGACTTGGCCTCGGCCGTCTCAGAGTCCCGTGGCTGCTGACACGTCCACTCCGGGCACCTGAGTGCTGGGTGGCCCAGGGCCTGCTCTGCCCGGGCCTCTCATTTGTGGCATTTCTCATGTCCGCTGCTTTCGGAGCCTGGTCCATTCATGAGCCTCATTACACCTTGGCACAGAGAATGAGGCGCAGCAAATGGCTCATAAAGCATCTTTTGAAAGGTTAATGGTCACTGGCGAGGGAAGAAAGGGCCGCTGAGCGCGGATGCTCTCTTTGATGAGGAGGATCTTCAATTACGTGAAATGAGAGCCACGCCTCCGTACAGGTACCTGGTCTGATTGCCCAGCAGCCAAGGAGGCCTCGGGGTGTCTTGGAGGCTGGGACCGTCAGCCCCGGGTGACCTACAAGCGCAGGTCCCTAAGCGGCTCTAAGGTGGGGGGGACCGGGTCTGGCGATGCTGGCCCTGCTGCCCGCTCGGCCCAGGTGAACGGCACGTGTGCAGAGGCCGTGCTGGAGGGACCACGCTCTGGCCGGTACCTTCTGGGAGGGCAGGGACAAGGTCTGTGTTTGGATTCATCGTGCGTGGGGCCTGCACTGCTCTGGCCACGGCAGGTATGCAGGTGTGGGGTCGGTCTCAGATAATGGGCCCCGCTCCGTGGCCCTGGGGCAAGAAGGGAAATGAGCCTGAGAGCGCTCCTGGCCACACCGCACCAAACTGCAACAACGTTTCCAGGTGACATTGCCATACGCAGAGTCTGTGCATTAGTCAGGACGAGTGTCAGCGGCTGCTGTGACAACCACCTCCAAGCCTCGAGGTGGACCCACACAGGGCTCTTGTCTCAGTCTCCCTGGGTGGAGAAGCTCTCCTGATGAGATATCCTCTAAGCCACGCCTCAGGGATTCAGGCTCCTTCAATCTCATGACGTCACCATGCTCAACCTTGTGTTCAAGGTCACCGAGTGACGGAATGGGAGACGAGAGGCTCAGCGGGTTTAGGGCTCAGTCTGGCACTGTCTTATATCCCTTGCACCTTTGTTCTCTTGGTTAGAACTCAGGCATATGTCCCCAGAGTCACAGCAAAGAGGCTGGGAAATGTCACTGTCCTGCGTATCCAGGAAAGCAAATGGGGTTGGTGAGCAGGTGGCCAGTCTCAGTCACACCTGGTGAGATTGGCAGCTGCAGACACCGGGAACGAGTTATTCATTCACCCAGCACGCACTGTGTTTCCTGAGCAGACCCCGTTCCAGGCACTGGGGACACGCTGTGAATAGACATGTGTGTGCGTGTCGCAGTGTGAAATGTGTTTCTCGGTGTGGGTTGTATTTAAAAGGGTCGAAAAACCGTCTCACAAGTTCCGTGTCACACCACCTGGCTAGGAGGTCAGTGGGGGCGCCCAGTAGGCATGGGCTCTGTTGATTTGCAGGGAGATCCTACGACCTGGGAAATAAAAGCGAGACGGAGCTGCAGGGTGGGTCACAGCGAGCCAGCTCCAAGGCAGGCACAGCCGTGAGTTCTGGTCCTGTTCTCCATCGCCGTTCTGGTTGTCAATCGCTCCCTACCCCATGTCCCTGCTTCCCCCTCCTTACACTGCTGAGAAATGAATGCTCCGGTCGGGGGGGGGCCTGCCAGGTCCCATGGAGTTGGGGTAATGGCCAGCTCTCTTGGCCCTTGGATGGGCTAACCCCGAGGAGCACGTCTGCTCTGCGGGCTCCCCAGCAGGGCGAGGCTTTGTTCATCCGGGGTGGTAACTCGCTAGAGGAAACACAACCCTTCCCAGGATCCTCAGGCCCATCTTCTGACAGGTGCCCTGGGGCTCGGCTTGGAGTCTTGCAGACCACGCCTGGTTGCTTCCCAGAGAAACAGGCAGAATGCTCGCTGGTTCCATCCCTTCCGGGTCTCGCTGCCCCATACACCCGACTGGCGCTGTTTGGGCTCACCTCCAAAATAAACTGCTTAACCTTGAAACCTCACCTCTGGGCTCGCTTCTGGGGAAACCCAAACCAAGACACAGTGTGGAGGGCTTGTGTGGTCTGCACGCATGTTGTATGTATGCGTGTGCATATGCAGGCATGACGTATGTGTTTTCCCTGAGTTGGGGGATTTGCAAGACAGAGACGGGTACAAACCTGTGTAGAGGCTTTTCTCTGCGGGGAGGCTGTGGTCCTCTCGACCCGTCTCCCTCACGGGGCGGGAAGTGCAGGACAGAAGCTGCACAGACGGAAGGAGAGAGGGAAGGGGAGGGGCAAGGCAGGAGAGGGAGGGGCAGAGGAAGGAGGAAAGGGAGGGATGGCAAGTGGGAGAGGGAGAGTAGGGGTGAGGTGGGTGTTCGTGGAGCTGGGGGGGCGGGAGNCGCCTGACGGGGAAAGACGAGTGTCCCTCAGTGGCCCCTCGTTGCTGAGGAACTCTGAGAGACTAGGAAAAGTGTCCATCAGATCCTTGGGGCCAGTTTCCATGCCAGACCCGCGGGGCCCGGACCTTAGCGTGTGCAGACTGACACGACTCGCACATCTGTACACACGCACACACGCCCCACAGCCGCGCACACTCGGGCACTCAGACACTGCAAGTCACGTGTCATTGGAACGCCAGGCCGTGCCCCTGCCTCCTCGCACGGCCCCGTGTGACCCTGCTGATCGGAGGCCAGCGTCCCGACGGTGAGCCCTGGCGCCGGGCCACCAGCTCTCCATGGCAACTCGGCCCCGTACCTGCCTGTCGGTGCGAAAGCTCCAGGGCTTGCAGATTCCGCGCATGCGCGCGTGCACATCGGCTGTTCACTATGCAGCACCCCCACGGTGACGAGGGGCAGCGAGGCACAAAACTGGCATCTGCTCTGCGTGTGGGGTGAGCGGGGCACGCAGTTAGGAGGAGGTTGGGGCCAAACAGCGTGAAACACACGGCCAATAATCCTCGGGGTACGGTTGTCGATTGCTTTCGAAGTATGTAACGTGGCGTGTGTATTAATCCCACAGATACATCACATCTGGTGAGTTCGGAAGGGTCTCCCTGATGGAGTGGGGGTGGGGGGAAGAGAGAACACTTGCAAGTTCGATCCCACCTCCCACGCAGTCCTGCAGTCGCTGTGGGAATGCTGGGGGTTCACACGTGCACAAAACATGGGAGAAAATTCAAATGTGTCCGCCCATGGGGTGTCTAGGGACTGGGGGTGACAAGGACTGTGGAGAACCCAGGCCCCCCGGGGCAGGACTCCAGGCTCTGCACAGCTCACCTCTGCTTGGGACCCGGTGCATGGCGGGCTGGGGCAGAAGGTAGAGGAGGTGAGAGCTGGAGAGAAAGGGCCGAATTTATTCCTCCATCTCTAGCAGGGTCTCGGACCCCAAGGCCCAGATGGGCCTGGTGAGTGGCAAAAGGAGTGAGGACCCCACCCCAGCAGCCAGCACCTTCTGAGGGATTCCCACCTGCCAGGCACGGTCCCAGCTAGTTTGGATATGGACCCGGCCCATCTCCAGCCGGAGCGGTGGGTCCTATTACCGTTGTGGTCACGAAGGGGCAGCACCCAGGGAGGCCAAGGGACCGGCTCAGGTCACACGCCGGCCAGGGGTGCGTGGATGACACAGCACGGGAGTCTGGGGGGCAGGTCCCGGGCCTCGTGTTGGGAGACGATGGGGAGCGGTGGAGACTGTCCACACTGCGGGGTATGGGCCCGTCTACAGGGCAGCGGGACTCGCCCACTGATCGCTACACAAGGGTGTGTGGGCCCAGGGCGGCCCCACCTCCCGAGACCTCAGGGGAATGAAGCTATCGGAGCCTCAGGGGAAATCTCCAGGTTTCCCACGTTGATGCTGGATTCACATTTCTCAGGAAACACCAAGGGGGACAGAGCGGGCATGTCTGCCGGCTGCTTTTGGGCCAGCCTGACCTCTGACCCGTGGAGAGAAACAATCCTTCTAGAACGTTGTGATCATCACGGGTGGGCTGGGTGGTGTGGGGGTTACAGGGACGAATGAGATGAGAACGTCTTCCCCCAGAATCAGACCTGCTTCAGCCGGTCAGTCATGTTCGGGAGTGACGGACTGTCCACTGAGCTAGAGCCGTTCAGGCCGCAGAGTTCAGGGGGGTGACCACTCCATCGCAGCTGGGGGGCCGAAGAGGGCGCCCTGGGTGGGGGCAGGACACAGAGTTACTGGGATGTGATAAGAGCTGTCCTGACAATCTCACGGTCCCAGAGCGGACAGTGACCCCTATTTTCCCGAGGTTGCCCTGGCTGCTGGAAGGTTGGGCAGTGCTGGGCCCCTATTTCCATGTGGCCTCCACCGGCTGGAGACGGGGCTGGTCCTGTGGCAGAGCCCCCTACCCCCCTGCCCCTGCACGTGCCCCCTGACACCCAGGCCTGCAGCCACTTGCATCTGTAGACCCCCCACCCCCATGCTGAGTCCCGAGTCCTGCTGGGCCAGGGCAGAGGCGGTCTGGACACTGTCCTCCTGGCCCTCATGGCCAGAGCGACCCCTCCAGAGGCCGATGGCAGCCCCACAATAACCGCGTCTCTCACAACAGCTGTCTCTCCCTAAAGGGTCACTTCTGAAGAATGCCGGGTGGCGGGCGCCAGATTTCGGCCTCTGACATCTCCCATTCGCTCCTGGGGAGCAAAGCAATCATCCTTTGTGAGCTCTGATGGGGAACAACTGGCTGCTGTCCTTTAATTAGGACGGAGCGTGCTCAGCTATGGCCTCCCGCAGGGCTCCCTAAATGTCCATTAAACCCGCCTGTGTGCTCTGTGTCTCCCCGCAGCTGGCCAAGGGCCGCCGAGGCCACGGAGCCCCCAGCCCCGATCTGACTCCCGAGTCTGAGAACAGCCTCCAGGAGAAAACGCCAACCAGCCAAGATTCCTGGCAGCCACTCAATCCGGCAAATTATTTCTTGCAAATGACTTAAGACTGAAATCCGGGCAGGACTCCGCAAGTTCACGGGCGTCTGTAATCTGCTGGTGTTCAGCCGCCTGGACACATCCGAGGGCAAGCCGCTCATCTGTGCGTGCGGGATGTTGCAGAAACTGTGGCCGCCCTGGTCAGCGGGGTGCCTCCTCTGCTCCTCCTCTCCTCGTGAAACGGTGGTTATGGCCAGGAGGACCGGCACGAAACCCCTCTGGCCGTCACCAGGAGATGGGGTGTCAGGAGGGACAGGAGCCATGCAAGCACCGTTTCTGCTGGGAGGGGCCCCAGGTGTGTCCCGGGCCCTCCCTATCTTGAGGGGTGCTCGTCTGAGGCTGTCCACGGGCCCAAGGCAGGCGGGGGTGCGGGATGCGGCTGAAGGGTGTCCGATCACAGGCACAGGTCACGGGCAGGAGGCCAGGAGCCCAGATGGAGACCTGGTGCTCACCCCAGTCACACAGATCAGAGAGCGGGGGAGGCAGGAGCCCTCGTGCCAGGGCTGAGACTTGATGTCCGGGGCAGCCCTGCAGCAAGCAGACTGTGGGGACAGCAGGTCCCAAAGTGGCTGCACAGAGCTGGCTGTGTTGCATGCTGCTTGGCCAGCCTTCCTGTCAACGGAGATCTCCCGGGAGGGACCCACACCCACGAACATGCCGGTCTCTGTCACTTTGTCTCCCTTTGGTCACTGCAAAGACAGAGGGGCATGGCTCTGCTGGTGGCCTGTTGGTGTCTCCTGCCCTCTGCTCTCTCCTTGTGCCCTGCCCCACGTTTCTGTTTTCTCTGCTGCTCGTGCTTGGTGTATGCACAGCAGTGACAGCCCAGGCTTGCTCCCAGGGCTGTTCTCTCTCTCCTGCAGAAAGCACCCCGCGGGGGTGTTCGTGTCCCCTGCTTCCCCGTCTCCCATGGACTCCTCTCTCAGAGCCTCCCCGCTGAGTCCGGGTGGCTCCCCATGTCTCACAGTTGGAAGCCCCGGGTGACATCCCTCCCCTGCACATGTATAATCAGCAACTCCAGGAAATCTCTAGGGGTGGGTGGGGAGGGGGGAAGCAGGTTAAACAAGGAGTGTAGGGAGAGGCAGTCAGCAGGGGTATTAATTTTTCTTAAGAGTTTTCAGGCTGCTGTTCAGTTCCTGGTCTATATAAAAATGCAGGCACAGGCTCTGGGAAAACTGATGTTCCAATGCCAACTATACTTGTCTTTCAATGGTACTCTTTGCACGTCAATTTGGACATCTGGTCTACTCACATCGAGTGTGCGCTAGCTCTTTCTCTCTCTCTCTCTCTCTCTCTCTCTCTCTCTCTCTTTGGGAATCCCTTGCAGCATTCTGGGCTTTTTCACTCAAAGAGTAATGGTAGACAACACACACTCAGGCCAGGCACTGTGCTAACGGCAGTATCTTGTTTCATCTCATAACAGCCCTATGAAGTGGATGCCACTGTTATCTCCATTCTATAGATGAGGAAATAGGCACAGAGAGGTTAATTAACTAGCGCAAGGTCGCCTAGCTGGTGAGTGGTAGAGTTGGGATATGACCTAGGTAGCCTGGAACCAGAGTCTTCTCGTAAAGAGGGAAGTCATCTGTCCCTGTCTCAGCTCAGCCTCCGGAACCCACTGCACAAGGGTGGCCCAAACCAACAGACCACGGGACACCGGGAGGGGAGGGGGCGGTGTGGGAAAGACCCACTCCTCATACACACAGCTGCACGTGGGGGAATGGAACATAAACGGGGAGGGGGGAGGCTCGCCCATCGCCAGCCAGGATGGGGTTTCAGTCCTCCCCATTTCATCTGGCTTTTCTCTTCCGGAAGAAATCCTGACATTTCTCTCTTCTTCATCTCCTCCTCCTCCTTCCTCCTCCTCTCTCTATTTTGACTCTTTTTGCTCCGAGGGGCAGTGGGCCCAGGAGGCAGTGGAATAAACACCTGGAAGATTTGCTTCCCTGGCCACATCCTGAGCTCAAACCAGGTGGTGTCCTTAGGCGCTGACAGTCGCTTGTGCTAGAGAAAAGCATGGGCAGTTCCAGCAGCAAGATTTTCTGGCAAGAAAGGAGCGAGGGGAGTTTGTGCCCGTGCAATCTTGGCGGGGGAGTCTCTTCCTAAAACCTAAATTGAGTTTCTCAACCTACCTGTTGCTCTCATTGTAGAGGCGCCTGGAGATGGCAGGGTGCGGTGAAGCCTTGTTCTGGGGCAGTAGGAGCGGCAGGACCCTCCGGGTCGGAGTCTGGGGAGAACGGTTGCCAGGGTTGTTGGGGAATTACCCAAACTGGTGCGACCAGGACATGTTCGTAGGGCGTGTAGTTGCCCTACCCCTGTAAATTATTCCAAATCTGATGTCAAGTCTTCAATTCATGACATGATGTCATGTCTCTTTCTAGCCCTTATTGGAAAGGTAGCTTCCTCCGTAGTCCGCACGAGCCCATTACTATTCACTATCCTCTACACTTTATTCAAATTTCACTAGTTTTCACTAATGTCTTTTTTCTGTTCTACAATCCTGTTCAGAATACCATATTATATACACTGTGTGCTGGAAATTTTTTTGACCACGACCCAAATTTAGAAATACATTTTACATCACTTGACAATATACCCTTTTATGGGCACAGAAAATACTTAACTTTCAGCAACCGGGATATATAACTAGATACATATATCTAGGATATTCTATTCTATTCTGATTTGTTCTTTTTCATTCCATTCCTTATATCCCATCCCATCTCATCTCATCCCATCTCATCCCATCCCTTTCTATTCCAACATAAAAATACTCTTCAAGATGTGATAGATTGAACCCACAAATGGATCACTCAGTACCAGCATTTAAAATCTCATCTAGCGTGAGGACGTTCTCTCTCATGGCTTTTGCCACAATGTGTAACAATTCTGTTTATCTCCTGGACCCACTGTGAGCTCTTGGTTCTGTGGGATGGTGTCTTGATTTTTCCTTGGACCCTGACACTGGGCATTGTCCCTGCTGTGTTTGCCTGTAAATGCCCATTACCTGGACGGCTCCATGCAGACGTCCTTTCCCCTCCCCCCCATTCTCTCGCATTTTGTTATAACTGTCTTTTTTTGCAGGGCTGGGTGCTCAACCAGGCCGTGTCCACTTTCTCTGGCGATGTGGCTGGTCAGTAACGGAATATTTGGAGACACCAGGGCTCAGAACTAACCAGTCTGGCATGCTTGTGAAGAGTTTTGCCCAGCAGTGGAGCACGAGAGAGGGGCACTTCCCCCACTGAGGTTCTAAGGCATTTTTAAGAGTTAGATTTGCATGCAACCCCAGTGCCTGGAAATGAGTGGGGTGTTTTCAGTTGTATAAACGATTGGGGTAAAGATAAATGTACTTCAATGCCTGGGACAGTCCCTCGTAATGGATTGCCTTGCACAAAACGTCAATGATGTCCCCTATTGACATGCTCCGCCAAGACCGACTGAGATTGGAAATCGGGTGATGGGGGTGTCTGTTTTGTCCCCCATGGGCTTTCCTTCTTTTCAAATATCAGTCAGTAAGCATTAAACTTGGGGACGGGGCTGTCCCTGGGACAACTGGTGGGCACATTTAAGAGAACCACCTGGCCCTGGACTCCCTAGGCTGCAGGAGGGATGAGTCCTGACACATCCACGCTCCCCGGGTCCCCACTGATGGAATGCACTGCAGGCTCTAATTACCACGAGGAGAGGGAGCCACGCTCCTTCTGGGTAAATCGTCTACAGTCACACCCTGGCACGCCTTTCTAATCACTGCCCCACCACAAGGAACGCTTCCCCTTCCCTGCACACACACACGTGGGGCTCAGGCTTTCTGGGAGTTTCTCCTTGCAAATGGGTCTCTGAGAGTGGGTCCCTTTGCTCCTCCCCAGACGTCTGCATTGGTCAAGCATCGGGGGCCCAGTGTCTCAGGCCAATGCCCTGGGTCTCCCTCGACTCATTCTCTCCCCACCACCAGCCCAACAGCACAGCTATCTCCATGGATCCGCTTCCAGAAGGCACCTTGCATGGGTCCATTGGCCCCATCTCCCTGCCTTTCCCTGGCATCAGCCACCCTTGCCTTGCGGCCCCAGTGGTTTCCCAGCTTCTACTCTAGCCCCACACGGCGGTCAGAGGGACCGTGGAAGAGAGAAAATCAGACCATGTTTCTCCACTGCTCAGATCCCTTCAATGGCTCCCATTAAGTGTACGTTGAAATTCTTCACTCTGGTCTCTGGCTGCCTCTGTAACCTTACTCCACTCGGCTCACACAGGCCTTGCTCTTTCTTCAACACCCAGCTCCTTTACCCACTCAGGGCTTTTGCATTTGCTGCACTGACCCCATCTGAGATTCTCCTTGCTTGGTTCTGAGCACTTCTAGCTCCTCCTCATCCTTTGGGCTCAGCTGAAAAGACACCTCCTCCACGAGGCCTTCCAGGCTTACCTCGTCTACAGAGGTCTCCGCCCCCTTTTCACCACGCATCACACCACCCTACTTTATCCTCTTCTTAGCACAGATTATTGTCTGTAATTGTCATGTCTGTCTGTTGCCCCAGTCAAATGTCAACTCTGGGAGGATAGGGACTGTGCCCCATTCACAATTGTAGCCCGTGTGCCTCAAACAGGTTTCAGTCGACATTTGGTGAATGAATAGTAATAATAATTAAAATGTATCTAGGGTGCATATGACATGCCAGTACTGTTCTAAGACTTTTATTTACCAAACTCCTTTAATTCTATCCTAAGCCCATGAAAGAGGTTACTATTACACTCCCAGCCTAGATAATGAAATAGAGTCACTGGGGAGTAAATTGACTTACCCAGGGTCACCTGGCTGGTCAGTGGCAGGCGGGGACTTGACCCCGTGCAGACCGAATTTAGATTCTTGGTGCTTCTGCCCCGTGCTTGGCTGCTGCACACCACGGGGGTGGATGGACCATCAGTAATCCCGGGGCTGTGATTCTAGAAGGCACATGATCAAGTGGCAGGGAGAGACAAATCTGTAACAGTAACAGATGCCGGCGCGGGGATGGGGAGCCCTAGGCGTGCGGGAGGGTGTATTCGTTTCCTAGGGCTCCTGTAACAAGTGATCACAAACGTGGCTCATTGGAACAACACAGATCTGCTTCTCTCAGTGTTCCGCAGGCCAGAGGCTATAGTCCCTTTCCCTGGGCTAAAGTCAGGGTGGCAGCAAGGCTGGGTCCTTTTGGGGGCTCTGGGGGAGAATCCATCTCTTTGCCTTTGGCTTCTAATATCCATTGTGTTCCTGCATTCCCTGCTCGTGGCTCCTCCCTCCAGCTTCAGGGGGCACCTGCCCCATCCCTGCTTCTGCTGTTACACTTTCTCGGACTCTTGAGAGTCCCTCTTGTAAGGACCTTCTAAACACCTGTGTGGTTCTCTTGGGGCCATGCAGGGAATCACCTTCCCATCTTAAGGTCCTTCACTTCATTACGCCTGCAAAGTCCCTTTTGCCCTGGAAGGTAAAAATGCACAAGTTTTGGGGACGAGGACATGGACGTATATGGGGGGGGTGCATTATTCAACCGACTCCAGACTGTGGTTGGCAATTTGAAATGGGCGGTGGGGGAGGACCTCGCTTGGCAGACAGGAAGCAACTGAGGCAGTGGGCCATGGCCTCCTCGGGGCAGAGCCTGCAGAATAAGCACGGTGAGCACGAAGCCTGCAGCAGGCGTGTGCCTGGCATGGTCCAGCAAGCCCAGGCAGGCCTGCAGAGCTCGGCCGCGTGGCGAGGGGGACAGCGGTGGGACATGAGGTCACAGAGGCCATGGGGGCGGGTCCTCAGCATCGTGGCAAGGACCTGGGGTTTTATCCTGAGTCGGTGGGAGCCAGGAGGCCTCTGAGCAGAGGAAGGACAGAAGCTGACGCAGATTTTCACAAGCTTTCTCGGGCTGCCAGGTGGGAAATCCAGTTTGGGGCAACACTGGAAGGATGGAGGCCTGCTGGGGAGCTTTTGCGGCAGCCTGGGTGAGTGAGGCCTGCGGCTGGGGCCAGAGGCTGTGATGTGTTCCCCGATTCGCCTTCAGAACCAGACACTGCTGCTGCCCGTTGGGCTGGTGCGGAGAGGTCAGGGTGGAGTCCCTCCCCAGGGAATGCCCCTGGCCCAAGGGAGCTGCCTTGCCCGAAGTCCTCCCTGCGAGACATCCCTTTCCAAAGACTGGTAAATGCAGGGCTATAAAGATTCGGCCCCTTGACTCAGTTCAGTGCAGCTCTGAAGGGCCAGCTCAGCTCCAGACCTCACAGGGTTGACTGCGGGGCCACACCTAGAATGTGCGAGGCACAGGTAAATGCGTGCACGCAGACACGCATGCATGCGCGCACACGAACCAGTCCCCCCCGGCCCCCGGTCTCTGTCTACACAAACAATTTGTTTAAAAAATGTATTTTAAGATTCCTAGGCCCATGTGAGGCATAGTGATTTATCCTTGAAGGTCTAGAATAATGGGGTAGAGAAGAGATATTTATATATATATAAATAAATTATATATATTTATAAATATATTTTTATTTATAAATAAATAATTTATTTATTTATATATAAATTTTATTTATAAATAAATAAAAAATA
>NC_048230.1:58012495-58037369 GCF_002007445.2 Ailuropoda melanoleuca | reverse complement strand
AAAAAAAAAAGGCTCTTGCAGGCACATTAAAACATATTAACCCGGCCCCAGGCGGGCTGAGGAGTCACGGAGAGCTTCGAATCAGAAGGAGCCGTTGATCATCATTACCCTAAGATACGCCTGCTTTCTCTTTATTAAGGAATTAGACACAATACTTTAATCTTCAAAAACAGGTAAATAAAACCTTGATCTCTACCGAAACAGGACCCCAAGGGAAATACACGTTTGGGGCAATATTGCCACATTCCCTTTTGTTTGCGTCAAGGGTTAGACTTTGCAAAAATATTTTCTCATGCACAAGTTCATTTGTACTAATCGAAATGTGTGGAAGGTATTTACGTGTGGCACATATTTATAATTCTTTTCCAGATCAAATAAAAAAAAATGCCCGCAAATCCTTCGTTGTGCATACTTTCTGGTAAGCACGATGACTCACTTTTGCATTTTTTTCCTCGTCTTCCGTTTCATCCCTGCCTTTCTCCATAGTGTATGCTTAACATGACAAACCCATGCCCCCACCCCTTTTATTCATGAGCATGTGGCAGGGGCATCTGTGATTTTTGTCCACCCAGCATCCACTCCTCCTCCTTCTGGCAGCTGTGCTCTGATTTTCTTTTGGGTAGATGATTCCTCCCCTCTTCAATCCACTAGGCTCCAGTTCTAGATTTGGCCTCGTTTCCCAGGCCTCGACAATCAGAGAGTTCTCCCTCTCTGCCCCTACCCACACTCTCTTAGGCCAAAGTGGTTCCTGGGTGGCCAATGGAACTAATGCCAGACTCGGTTTGATTTACTGGAAAGAGTCTCTCTCTTTTCTCAGGACTTGTTTCTGTGAGGCTGTGAGCCAGGCCACAGAACAGAAAGGTCCTGTTTGTGTGTGAGGTCAATGCAGAGGAAAGCAGCCAAGTATTGGAGAGAAGTGGGGCCTTGTAGACATTATTAGCACTCCTGGATCCAGCCATGCCTGAAGCCATTACCCCTGGAGCAGGTTTTCTCAACCTCGGAACGATTTTACACTTCCGGATTGGATCTTTGTTTGTTGGGGGGACTGTCCTGTACATTGGAGGACATTTAACAACATCTTTGGCCTCTATCCACTAGATAGCATGCTGCCCATTCTCCCCCACCTCCCCCTCCACCCCCCAGTGACAACCCCAAGTGTCTCCAGACATTGCCTGGGGGCGTGTATGTAAAATTGCCTCCATTAAGAATCACTATCTTAGCCGGCCCCTAGTTAGTATGTCAATAAATGTCCTTTTTCGCTTTTGCCTGTTTGAGTTGGGGTTTCACACTTGTCTCCACGGGGAAAGCATTACCTTTAGGGTGCAAGGTGGCATCTAACGAAGGGGGCTAGATGGCTGCAGCGAGGGACGGGATGGGACGCCCTGCTGCCCAGAAGCCCGTTCAGCCTGCAGCGAAGCATTTTCACGGTCTGCAGCTGCATCCGAGGGGTGAGACAGAGAGCGTCTGAACTCACCTGGTGGGTGATGAGAAACTGTCTCATGACCGCCTCCCAGGGAGAGAGGGAGGAAGGTGGGGGCCGGGCCAGGCCAGGGGCACTTCCTGGCAACCTGCCATCCTCTCGCGCTCCAGGAGGATCATAAGACATTCTGCCAAAACTCAGAGGAGCTGCGGTTCCAGCCTTGCCCAGGAGGCCTGCGCCAATGCATGCAAGCCCCCCCGGGTTCCGTGGTGCATTTGCTCCCTGCAGTTATTATGAAAACTGGGTCATGTCTGTGGGGTGATGAAAACAACATTTGGCCACTATAATAACCAGTCCCAAACAAATATAGGGGGAGGAGGGACGGGGCTTCAATCATCTGCACAAGAAAAACCAGGGAAAAACATCCCTGACTCAAGTAGATTTTTCCAATTTCTAAGTAGCTGGCATTTTCGAGGCCACACATCCAAGACTTCCAGTTGTTAATTTCCGTCGCGAGAGCAAGCACTTGAGAGCGCCGTGAGTTACAAAGCTGACTGTCATATCCGTCTCAGCGCAGGGTTGGGGAGGGCTGTCCTGGTCATAGCCAATCTGGAACTCTTGCTTGGAAATCCTGGCCCTTCTCCCCAGGTCCCACGGGGAGCCCAATATGTACACAACAATGATGTGGGGATCCTGGCACATTGAGGTTTCATCTCTGAGACCGTCCCCTAAGGAATATTCTGGCACTCCATTGCTCTCCCATGAGATGGTGCTGGAGGTGTGATGTTGGCCTCGTCTCAAGTCCAGAGAACCCAAAGGTGAGAAGGAAGAGGAGGGCACTTCAGTGGGGAGGTCGGGAGCCAGGACGTTGAGGCAGGAGCTCATTCCTGGGCTTTGGGAAGATAGAGGAGAGCCAAGAGCCTGGGACCCACTTTAGCTTTTAGGTTTTCCTTTCCTCCAGGGAAGACTGAAATTCACACCATCTCTGATCTCTGACGAGGGAAAGGTAGAGGGCTCCCGGGTTCCTGTCCTTGGCTCGGGACCCCCAGGTTCACCACTTCCTTGATCTTGAAGTAAATTCAGGACTGGGGCTAAATTGAAGCAGGTCAGGCACTTGCCTTGGGCACAAAAATTTGGGGGGTGCCCCCAAATCTCAGTAATACAGATAAATATGACTTTAATGTGATATTATAAAAATCAAAACTAATGCAAAACCAATCTGCAATAAACAAAAAATCAAATTTAAAAATAAAGACAGGCTCTGTTGTTAAATTAGGAGTTTAAAATTTGAGCTGTATGCCTCTAACTTCCTGATTGACTGTTAAACCAATCCTATTTTTAAGTATTATGACAAGACCCGTGGCTTATTACATAAATAGAAGCCCTAACCAGCTAATTAAGATCAGGAACAAATCGTGATTTTTTTTCCTGAAACTGCTGAACCAGATTTTCACAATATTTTATGATGTGAATAGATATGATGTTTGAGTTATTCATTGATAGAAATGCCCACGTGAGTTAGCGGACAACAGAAACAATCAAAATAATTAAAACCTAATCTCAATGGCAAACCAGTTAAGATCCAGCCACCAAAATTCTTGCAGTCAACTCAAGATCTTCACCTCTTCTGTCCCATAGAACCCTCCTTGAGTAAAACGAGGAGTATTTCTCAGGTCTACAGAAACCCAGAGAAGAAAACTCATTTTATGATCTGAAGGGAGATGAAAAGCATATTTTAACAGCACATTTCAAATGCATTCCGTGCTCATCACAGAAGCATCCAAGTCCCTACATCATTTAGAAAGCTGCAGGAGAGCGAGTCATGAATGTGGAATACGCGAACGATTCATTTTGCTTTTTTAGAAAATGCAAGGGAGCCAGAGAAAGCCTCACAAAAGATCTAAAGACAAAATCTCAGCTGTTTGCAAAGTCAAGGCCGTAAAGAGATGATTAAGCAAAAACAAACCTGAGATTCAACCTGAACAGAATTGAACGTTTTAATTTTTTAAAAGGTGGAGAAAATGCCATAAAAGGGTGTCTGCGGGTTAAGGAAACGTTAATGAAGATGAGAACGATGGGCTCTGGGCTGCTCACGGCTCGGTCCCCGGAGTGTGAAATTAGCGACTGAGGCAGATTTCACAGGCACTTCGGGGGAGCGTGGCGGTGTGGCGCTGGCGGATTTGTGACAGGGGCCTCCCCGCCAAGTCCTGCCCACTTGCAAGCTGCTGTCGGTATTCATGCGGGGCACAGATAATCCCGAGTGTCTGGAGTGTTTTGCATTTATATCGAACGCAGCCTCTCCATCCGTGGGAGTGAGTCTAGCCCCTGGGTGGAGGGCCTGGGGGAAGCTTCGCGAGACTAACATTCTCACCCAAATCCTATTTTCTCTTTTAAGAAAAACCCCATCCATATGGATTACATTCGTTGGAAATGGTTGGGAAAATGTATATAAAAAGGGAACATGGTTAAAAACGTTAAACCTTAAAATATCCCCAAGGGCAACAAGGAATTCTGAGTCTTGAGTTTTAGGTCTGGAGCAATTGATGGGGACGTCCCCGTCACACCACTCACCGTCTGGAGAGCAGGCTTGGGGAGGTGGAAGCACCAAGAGAAACCTCGGGGAACAGTGAATGGGAGGAGGGGGTTTTCCTGATTCTCTTCTTGTCTTGGGTTCATGCAGGTGGTTTCACACAGCAACTGAACATGCGTGGGATTATTCCTTGTCACACTCTCACCTGGCCGAGGTTAGGTGGGCAGAACTGAGCTCGGCGCCATATAAAGGGATTTTTCTTGAGCTCCGCTAACAGGCCCCCGAATTCAGTTACCCCAATAACCAGAGAAAACAATTGTCTCGGGAGAAAATCAGGAATCATTTTGGCAGCTTTGGAAGCACTTTGAACTGTTTTATTGATTAACTTTCGGAGCATTATATTTTCTAAACACGACCCAATATCAATCATTAACAAGTCACTTCCCTTTCAAAGGCAGTGTTCTCCCTCCTACGGCCTCCTTGCTGTTGGCAGGTGTTGGACACCGCCCAGACCCGGTTTGAACTTTGAACAGTCTTATGGAAAATGTGAGATAGTGTGAGGAATCGGCTCCCAGCTCTGCCCCACACGCTGTAACAAACTTGGGCTGACATTGGCTTAAACACTTACGAAGTGTGTGGGTTCCCATCACTCAACGGTGAGTCAGCAATCCAAAGAGGTCTCCAAGGACTGGATCCTTTCCATCTCGGCTGTGGTCTTCTGGGTGGGCTTCTGCCCGAGGCTGGAGACCTTCCCTAGTACTGAAGGTCATTGGGTGCAGAAGAAAGAATAAGGTGCAGAAAGCTTTGGAAACTATCTCAGAGGAGCAAGCAGGAGATTTTCTAGAAAAGTCCAGCAAACCCTTTCTGGAATATCCTTGGCCCCAACTGTGTCATCCGTGTGCTCTTGATGAAATCACTGCCAAAGGAAATGGATGGGGTCACCCTCAGACCAGCACCCTCATCGGGGTGGGGTGGGGTCAGCTCCTCTGAGCCCCATGGGATGTGAGGGAAGCAGGATGTTCCTGAGAAGTCGAGGACCTTTTCGGGGCGGGGGGGCAGTTGCAGATGCAGTAGGCAGTCAACCGTCCCCACTGCTGTCTAGGAAGAACCCACCACCTCCCCTCCACTACCCTCACTGAAGGAAAACTCTGTTTTCTTCTCACTCACCACTCACATCAAACCCTTCTGGAACCAGATGCGGGCTTCTCTCCACACCCGCCAATTCTGCGACACCAGCTCAGTGTCCTATCACTCAGTTCAGATCTGACGCTGTCTACTTGGAGATCCCAGAGCTTAAGGGTTCAGTCTCACAAGACCACCCCCACTTCGGATGCCAATCACAAGTCCCAGGCTGTCCTCTGTACTTCTGGCTGACAGGCTATAATTTGGGGTTCCCACGCCCTCCTCCTTGAATTTGGTAATTTGCTAGAATGGCTCATAGAACTTGGGGAAATGCCTCCTTTTGTTTACTGGTTTATTATAAAGGATAGATTAGAGGACACAGCGGAACAGTGAGATGAAGAGACACATAGGAGTGGTCTGGAAAGGTCCTGACTGTGGGCCCTTCTGTCCCTGTGGAGTTGGGGTACATCACCCCTTAACATGTGGATGTGTTCACCAGCCCAGATGTTCTCTGAACCCCCTAGTTCAGGGATTTTTATGGAGGCGTCATCACTCAGGCACGATCCATGATTAGCTCAGGCTGAAATTTCCAGACTTCAACCTCGGCTTGGTCTTTCTGGTGACCAGCTGCCACCCAGGAGGCCACCAAGAGTCACCTCATTAGAACAGAAGGCATGTCGATCACCCAGGAAATTCCAAGGAATTTAGGAGCTTTGTGTCAGAAACAAGATCGAAGGCCAAACATCAGGACAGACCAGGGGGAGCATCTTCAAATACCTCTTCTTTCTCAAGGGTTGGTGTCTGACACTCAAAAAATAATTTCACAGATGTGGAAATAGAGACACAGAGAAAAGCAATAACTCATCCGTGTTCCCACAGCCGGTGAGTGACAGAGCCAACCTTCAATTCTACGCGGCTTCCCTTGTGACCTGGCACCCAGTACCCTCCTGGGGAAACTGAGGCTTGACTTGTCATATATTATGGCAGCATGTCGGCCGACGTCTCAGGCTGTTAGAAGTGGGTGGGGAGCAAACGCATCGTCCACACGTTGTCGGTGGTGGGAGTGGAACATGCTACCACCACTTTGAAAAACTCTTTGGCCATTTTAGAAAATTAAAATGTACATCTGTTCCCTGACCCAGTAATTCCACCCCTGGGTATGTAAGCAAGAGGCATGAAAACATAGCCACAGAAAGATAGGACAAGCGCGTTCACAGCCGCTCTATCCATAATGGCCCTCAACTGCAAACACCCCAAGTGTCCATCAACAGGACAATTAATAGATTAATAAACACATAATATTAATATCCATACAGTGGAATACTGCTTAGCAGTAGAAAGGGACCCACTTCGGAGGCATGCCACAGCATAGGTAAAGGTTATTATCAAAGAGGTGTGTTGTTTTCAGAGATGTCTAAGATCAGAAGCCACTAAAAATTGTTGATTCTTTTTTTTTTTTAAAGATTTTTTAATTTCTTTATTCAACAGAGATAGAGACAGCCAGCGAGAGAGGGAACACAAGCAGGGGGAGTGGGAGAGGAAGAAGCAGGCTCATAGAGGAAGAGCCTGATGTGGGGCTCGATCCCATAACGCCGGGATCACGCCCTGAGCCGAAGGCAGACTCTTAACCGCTGTGCCACCCAGGCGCCCCAAAAATGGTTGATTCTGAATGTGGACTGCAGGTCAGGGGGCAGAGAGCAGAGACAAATACTACGTTCTCAGCCTTTTCGTAATTTTGCTAAGTTGAAAAAACTGTGTGTTATTTAATTTAATAAAACTTAAAGGGTCTGTTTCTCCTCTCTGCCCACGGACCCTCAGTTAACGCTTCAGGTAAATAACTGCATTCCCCACTCACTCAAGTTCAGCTTGGATATTTAAGAGTCCGATGAGGAGACAATAGAGATCAGCTGCATAGAACTACGCAACGCAGTCCAAAGCCAAGGAGATTAATCATCTAAGTGACCAGGACTTGGTGGCTTTATCCTGAGAGTGGCTCAGCAGACGTGGCTCATTCCCTGGGGGGGGGACAAGATGGGGATATCTCATATGCGAATGGCCTTGAAGGTGAAGCCCCTGTGCCCACAGGTCACGTGGGCCCCTGAGGGATGCCACCGCCAGCCCTGACAGAGTCCCAGCCAGGAGCCCGCAAAGGAACTGGACAAGGTGAGTAAGGGAAGGTGTGCTGTTTTAATAAATTAAGGATTCTCTGAGAAAATAGTTTCTCATGCTGATTGGCACTGGAGTCTCTGGAGGAATTCAAAATGCAGATGAAAACAACCTTTGTCGAACCAGGGCTCCCTGCTTCTGGAAAATTCCAGACAGGGAATCAGAACTTTAAAAATAAGAGACCAAAAAAAAAAATTTAGAGGTTTGCCACTCATATTACATAAGTATTTATCATGTTCAAAGAAGCAGAACTTGGAATGCGATTTGTTTTATAGAAATTCTATTTGGACAGCTCTTTCCATAAATGTTTTAAGGCCTGTCCGCAGTTGCTAACCTGCCCATCGTCGGGGTCCCACCCACCCTGGCTGTGCTCACACTCCGTGGGGGATGGGATCCCCACTATGCAGTGTCACACCTGCCCCATGGTAGAAATCCAGGAGAAGCTTCTTGGGGGAGCGGTAATGAAAGGTTTCTTTGTCCCAATTTAATTTTCTTCCATCTGGTTTTCAAGGGCAATTATTATTAATATTTTAGGTAGATATTCCAGTAAGATTTGGGGAATCTTTTTTAAAAATATTATTTATTTATTTATTTTTATGAGAGAGGGAGAGGGAGAGAGCGTGCAAGAGCGAGCGCGAGTGAGGGGGAAGGGGCAGAGGGAGAGGCAGACTCCCTGCTGAGCAGGGACCCCCCCCCCCACCCAATACGGGACTCAATCCCAGGACCCTGGGATCATGACCTGAGCCAAAGGCAGACGCTTAACTGAATGAGCCACCCAGGCCCCCAAGACTTGGGTAATCTTTTACGGTGTTTTGTTTGTTGTCGGTTGATTTTGTTTTGTTTTGTTTGGGGGGTGAGAACTCTATAAGCAGCAAGAACCTACTCTGGTTACCAGAATACACGTGTTTCAAGTATTTTTGATGTTGTGGTCACCCGGCTTGAGATGGGGCTTTAAGACACAGCTTCTGGGAGAGAGAACAGATTGTCCAGGCTTGGGTCAGTGGCCACCCCTTGAGGGGACCAGGCGCCTTGATTGACACGTGCTCCAGCCTGTATCCGATGGCGAAAAATTGGTTCCCCAAAAAGAATTGGAAGGCTGTTATTGGGGAAAGAGAAAAATCCGAGGGCGGTGTTCCATGGAAACAGTGGTTCTCAACCCTACTGATTCACTCAACACCTGCCTTCGTACGAATACTGTATAACGCTGCCCCACACTCCTGAAATGCAGTTCATGAGTAACATGACCTACCTATACACGTTATTTTCAAAATTAGAATACTGTCCTGGCCATAGCATCAAGGAGAAAGAGAAGGAGCCTAACTTGTAGAATATTGCTTACAATAAAAATAATAGAACAGTCGAACTGTACAAAATTCAAGGATAATCAATGTGTACTCAGAGGCAGCTATACTCCAAGACTTAAAGAATCGGTGAGATGTTTGCTTCTACTGTGGATGCATAAGTGCCTCGAAAAGTAGTGAGACAGGGGCGCCTGGGGGGCTCAGTCAGTGAAGCGTCCAACTCTTGATTTCGGCGCAGGTCAGGAGCTCAGGGTCATGGGATCTAGCCCTGAGTTGGGCTCCGCGCTGGCGTGGAGCCTCCTTAAGATTCTCTCGCTCCCCTCTGCCTGCCCCCCACCCCTCCTGTGCCCCCCGCAAAAAGGCGGCAAGATATTCAGAAACCAGCCTGTACAAGAAATATTGGAAATGGAAGAGCCGATGTGGGGTGGACAGTGGAGTCAAACCTAGTCCGTGTGCGTTAACAGGTGCAAGTCCTTTGTGTTCCTAGGGTTGAGGCTGTTATTCATAAACACGGCTCTTATGGAAAGACCCAGAAAGACACTTCAAAGCCAAGGGGGACACAGGGGGGCTGTCTTGCACGTGGCAGGAGTGGTAGTGACCCTGGGGTCCTGTCCACGAAAGGCCAGTAGCCCCTGTAAGGAAAGCTTGGGGGCGATTTTGAAATGTGGGTGTCTTAACTACCTCACCAACCTAGATGATCTTCCCCTTTCCTTGTCTTTGACTAGGTGATTTTACAATCCTGGAAAGATAAAAGTTAGTTTGTAGCAAACTGATCGTAATGCAAATAATTCCTGTTCATAGAAAACCATGTTATGTCCAGGGAGGGTTTAATTGACTTCCTTCCCCCGTTATGGAAGAAGCCAGTTTTATACATATTAATGAAATTCATTTCAACATTGCCAATGGCCGATAAGTGTGTTTGTACTTTGGATTTTTCTTTGACTTGGTTTTAAAACTTTTCTGGTTCCTTCATTCATTACTGAGTTAAATATAACCGTTGACACATTCTCTGAAAGCTCGACAGTCATGATTTTCCCTTTTTAAAAAAATCATTCTTTCACCATCCCCATCCTTGGGTGACCCCAAATCAATCCCACAACTTTTCAATCTCCCCATAAGACAATACTATACACATTGAATCACTGCATTAACACACACACACACACACACACACGCACACACGCACACACACACGCCAGACCTAAGGAAACCTCACTCATACTCTCTGATCTCTACACTGTGGCCGCATGGCACAAAGCTGACCGAATGCTACATGGCTTCTGCTTTACCAATGTTCCACTTTGGGATTTTAGGGTTTGAAGGTTCAACCTCAGGGTGAGGTCCTTGAGATGACACTTTGCTCGTAGCCATTTTGATTTAACCAACGTCCTCAGCTTTTTGGCTCCTGTCTGAGGAAAATCCCAACTCGAGATGACCCAGTGCCCTTTGGCACTTATGTGAAAGGGAATTACAACCTGTGTAATTCTAATCTTCTCAGCCACGGTTGTTTCTTTGGTGTCATGGGGGTATTTTTAAGCATCAAAAGGAAAACGGAGGAGAAAATTCGAAGAGACCACCCCCCAAGTCTGAAATCCTGTTAAACCTCCCACAAAACCAAACCCACCAGGGCTTGACCGAATAAGCGTAAGCAGAAAAGGGCACGACCGTCGTGGTGAGATTCTGTGGGTTCCTTTGTAATCCCAGTGCCTTCCATCTGGATGACGGCGGGCAGGGAGGGGCTCCCGTTTTCCCTGTATTCTGGCCGGGCTGCGTGAGATGGAAGGGACTATGTTTTGATCTCTGGGGTCAGTGCTCATTTTCATAACCCTGGTCCTTTTAGGAGCAAGGGACAGAAATCATCGCCAAAGACTTGCAGCAGAACATGGAAGGGGCTTGGACATTTTTGTGCCCTGCTGTTTAAAGTGATCGTCCCGGGGCGCCTGGGTGGCTCAGTCATTAAGCGTCTGCCTTCGGCTTAGGGCGTGATCCCGGCGTTGTGGGATCGAGCCCCACATCAGGCTCCTCCACCTGGGAGCCTTGCTTCTTCCTCTCCCACTCCCCCTGCCTGTGTTCCCTCTCTCACTGGCTGTCTCTCTCTCTGTCAAATAAATAAATAATATCTTTAAAAAAAAGAAAAAAAATAAAGTGATCAGCCTGACAAATTTAGGTTGTGCCGAGAGATCAGGAGGCCAGGGTGGGGAGGATGAGATCTCCTTCCTAAAACCCTTACACCCCAATCAAGGTGGGACAGATTACTAATATAGAGAAGATTGTCTGCCTAAAGAGCTTTTCTGAGGAATTTTATGATACTATAATAGTAATTGCTGTCAAATATTCAAATACGACAAAATACTCCAAAGTGTAATTTACATGCACGACCATGTACGACTAACGTGTTAGCTCCCATACATTGTATGGGTGCCTCTCTGTGCATCCCACCTCGTTCACACCACGCGAGCCCCCACCCCCTTCATTCAGGTTGCTTCTCTAACATCTTCTCCCTCGTGACACCGTTCCCGTCCACCCATCTAAATAACGCCTTCACCTTCTCTGCCTTCTTTTGCACCTTATTTCCTCCATAATACTTTTCACTTCTGGAAGTTATATTGCTTTTCTATTTTTTTTTAAAGATTTTACTTATTTATTGAGGGAGAGAGAATGTGAGAGAGAGAGATCGCGAGAGTGTGCGGAGAGGCAGAGGGAGAGGGGGAGAATCTTAAGCAGATTCCACACTGAGCGTGGAGCCTGGTGTGGGGATCGATCTCACGACCCCGCGATCACCACCTAAGCAGAAACCAAGAGTCAGACGCTCAACTGATTGGGCCACCTGGGCGCCCTGCATTTCTATTTTGTTGTTGGTGGTGGTGGTCATTGTCATTCTTCCCATTAAAAGTTTAGGTCCTAGAGAGCAGGGATTTTGTTTTGTCCAGTGCCTAGGGCAGACCTTGGTGCATGGTAATATTTCTTGAATGAACATGCCTCTACCATTCTTTAAAGCACCCATCTAGACTCACCTCCTTCTTGAGCCTTTTGGGGTGCCAGTGAGAGTCAGTCCCTCTTTTCTCAATGGCCTCATTATATTCTTGCATCTGACACATGCTTTTTGAGCCTCTGGCTGTGAGCTTTTAGCTTCGACAGGGGGCTGCCATCAGGGCAGACAACAGAATCCCTGCCTCATGGAGTTGCCATTCCCTAGAGCCGAGGCCTGAGTGTGGAAGAAGAGGCAGTGCGTGAAGATGTTGGAAGAGCAAGTAGGTAGGCTGGGAGGCAGGACAGTCATGGAGTGCTTTTCAGGGAACAGCCGGGCCAATGTGCCTGCAGGGGTGGGGAGCACAGAGTCAAAGTGGGTGAGGTTGGCAGGACAGGGGGTCAGTGCCCCGTAGCCCTGGTGAGAAGACAGGTCTTTTCTCCGTGGGAAGGCAACGGACAGAAACCTTCATCTCAACTCATTGCCTGAAGGTGCTCTTCTCTCTTACTGGGGACCTCTGACAGGGAGGAAGCCTTCACGACATTTTATTTAATTTAATTTGGGCCGTTGATGCCTATCAAGCTATTCTCTTGCCCTCCCCAAGGGTCCTCCTCTTCCCTGCCCTTGACTCTCCCTCTTCCACCTGGTCTGTCCAGTGACAGCTCCCCTCTGACGCCGGTACCCTAAGCCACCCAATTTCCTGTGCATTATTACAATGATTAAAACACAAAATCCAAGCACAGCTGTTATCTTTCTTGTTGATCCACAGAGAAAAGAAACAGGTGGAGAAAAGGAGAAAATACAGTTCTGCGACATTGGATCCTATCGGCCCAGTGCAGTGAGACAAAGGCTGGGCGATTCTCTGGTTGGCATGTGACGGTTCACCGGGCGCTTGGCACAAGGACGCTTTGAAACAATGACACCGCGTGGAGGCTTGCAGGGTTCTGTCTGGCGCTGGGGAGTCAGGGAGGGGACCGCTTACGTATGGGCTTAAGTACACCAGCCAACACTTATTGAGCACTTATGGTGTGCCGGGCACGCTCTAAGCACGCACAGGTGTTCCTCTAACGCTGACAACGGCCCTTGGACTGGGGCAGTCGTATTAGCCGTGTCCCGTAGAGGGGCAACTGAGGCCCAGGGTGGTGAAGGGCTTGCTGCTACTTGTTCCGCGGCTAGCGAGAGATGGACCCTGGATTTACTGCAGCTGCTGTATCTGACAAGCCCCGCGCTGGCGGAGCAAAGCAGATAATTGTTAAAATCACGGAAATCAGGGTTCCATGCTCCCCAGCCCCTTCTTATATGTGATCATGTACCGCGGAGCTGGGCTGTCACTCAGGCGCTCCCAGCGTGTGGAAAATTCATCTGCTGCTGACTCTGGCATCTGTGTGCACGGGCACATATGTGTGCGTGCGTGTGCGTGCGTGTGCACGCATGTGCATGCGTGTGTGTATGTGGCAGTTGGGAGCAGTGTGTCCGGACTCAGACAGCCTGGGCTTGCATCCAGGAACAACCTCGGGAACATTGCTTACACCCTCTGTGCCTCAGTTTCCTGCTCTGTCACATGCTGACATCAGCTCCTACCTCATAACGTCCATGTGGGGATTCGGTGCATTCGCTCCTGTGAAGTTTAGATGGGGGCCCGGCACAGGGTGGGTGCTGGCTGAATGCTGCCAGGATTACTGTTGTTCATCGTCCCCCCGCACCGTCTCTGTGGTGCATGCAGCCTGAACCCCCTCTCCCCGGGGATGGCTCCTCTCCTGGGCGCAAGGGGGAAGCATCCTGACTCCTCTGGCACCCGATCGGGTGACCCTGGGTCGGGTGCTTCACCTCTGTGTGCCTTGGTTTTATCTTCCGGAAAATGGGGCAACGATCACCCCTACTACATGGGCCTGTTGTGGGGATTAAACGAGTTCTAGGAGCACTTGGGGTCATTAAGGCTGAGTTGGTTTGCCCTCCCCCGGATCTGTATTTGGCCACTTCATGTTCTCACGTTGTCTCCTTAGTGAGGCCTCCCTGACCGTGTATCTGATGGAGCTCTTTGCCCAGCCCTGGTCACTCCCCCTCCCAGCGTCGGCAATGCACAGTGAGGGGCCAAATGCAGCCTGTTGTCCGACGGCGTCAGGGCCGCTTGTCCTACCAGGTCTCTCTGTTGTCATGACTGCAGATGCCATACATTCTGCCTCCTCTTCTGTTCATTTTTTTTAAAAGATTTTATTTATTTGTCAGAGAGAGAACGAACAAGAGTGCACACGAGCAGGGGGAGGGGTAGGCAGAGGGAGAAGCAGGCTTCCCGCTGAGCAGGGAGCCTGACGTGGGGCTCGATCCCAGGACCCTGGGATCATGACCTGCTGAAGGCACATGCTTCACCGATTGAGCCCCCCAGGTGCCCCTCTTCTATTCATTTCTGACAAGACACATGGGTTTGCTTGGGGTAGCGGAGAGCAAAGTCGGGGGCCAGAAATGTGACCTATCTCACACCCTGCAGTTGCCCTGGGGATCCACTTAGGGACCAAGACCTTCCGGGTCCTGGCTTGTCCTGACATAACCCCTCCCCTGCCCCTGCCTCAGTGTCCTCTACACGGTGGGGACAGAAGGGCTCACCTGCCACCTCCCCCAGTACCCACCTGGTCTCTTCAGTGCAGCCAGACCCATCACTGGCTACACCAAACCCATGTCCCGCTGCTATCCAAATGCTTCTAGGGCTTCACTTTGCCCTAAACATAAAGACAAAAGCTCCCACACGGGCCGTGTCAGTTGGGGTTGGTTTGACTGTGAGTAGCAGAGACTCGAAATAATAGTGGTCTAAATACAGTAGAAGAAACAGAAAAGGCTCGTGTGTCTGGGCCCAGTAAGTCTGGGAAGAACGTCGGGGGCCGTCAGAGGGGCGGTGACGGTTACATCCCGTGGGGCTGGTAGGGTGTGGACTTCACTCTGGGTGTGGGGAAGAAGCCGGAGGCTTCTGAGCGGGTGCCTAACATGATTGTGCTGACTTTGAAAGATGTGCTTGTCTTAGTCTGCATATTACATTTGTTTGAACGACAGTTTGGTTAGTATCTGCCCTTCCAGGGGCGCCTGGGTGGCACAGCGGTTGAGCGTCTGCCTTCGGCTCAGGGCGTGATCCCATGTTATGGGTTCGAGCCCCACATCGGGCTCCTCTGCTATGAGCCTGCTTCTTCCTCTCCCACTCCCCCTGCNGTATTACATTTGTTTGAACGACAGTTTGGTTAGTATCTGCCCTTCCACCCTCTACCCCAAATGACCATCTACGATGGCAGGGACTGTGCCCATTTATTTCTCAGCAGCGTCTGTCCTGCTTCTAGCACATTGCTGGGCACAGCGCAGTCAATACTTATTTGTTAAGGCAAGAGAAAAGGAACCGATAGAACGTTTAGTATAGACAGCAGGGCAGCCCTCTCTCTCCCTGCTTTCCCCGGGTCATCCGTGTAAACCCCGGTGGACTGGCTCCATCAATCTTGCAGGCGGTGTCCGCATCTGACGTTTAGCACATAAAAATCTATTAGGAACAACCGCCTTGATCCTGAGGTTGACCTCGTGTTGAGCAGGAATAAGTAATCAAGTGATTTCGACAATTCAACCGGCTCTTCCTTGCCTTGAAGGAACGTGGCTAAAGAGACAGAGAGGCCTTTGGGGAAGCGGTTCCAGTGCTGTATGTCACCCCTGAGGAGAGACGTAACTGGGGGATGATTTATTGCAGCCTTCCGGTGGGGGAAGAGCCAGTGGCTTGCAGGGGAAAATAGTTCTTTTGCAGCCACAGGCCTGGAGAGTTGAGTGAGCATTTGTACTTCGTTCAGCTGTACAGAAACTCTGAGCTCCTTTCCTGCACTCAGCACACTTTACACCTTATAAAGTGTCCAGCTCATGCACCTGCCAGCCTCCCTTGCAGCTAGGGCTGGGGCGGATGACTCTGGCTGTGTTCGTCACCTGCACCTACATACACAAACTTCGAATGGGAGTCTTGTCATGTTGAGAAATAGGAACCTCGTGAAATCGGTTCTGGGGATGGCCAGAGAGTGAGAGGGGCTACGCATCAGTGTGTTGAGCAGTGGGAGCCCCAGTGTCTGTGCCCAGAGGTTCCGGAGGTATCTTCTCTTGAGTAGCTCCGTGGGATGATTTTTCGACCAAGTTCTTAGCTATGTGGCTTTTACGTTTGATTATCTGGCCCCTCGGGGAAATCTAGCTACCCACTGTGTTTTTGTAAATTCCTTTTCTGCTTCAATTTACCCGTGTGAGTTCTGTTGTTTTCGGCTAACTGCCCTGACCCACACGTGGTGCGAGTACTTGGAGCCAGGGAGGCGGATGGTGAATGAAGAAGGTGCTTGTAGGAGCTTAACTAGGCTCCTAGAAACAGCAAGTGGGTAAACAACCACAGGCTGTCTACGACCGATCCCACTGACTTTCTCTTATTTAGTCATTCATAAATATTTATTAAGTACCAACTATCCCGGGCACTGGGCTCGCTGCTGGGGATACAGTACTGAACAGGGCAGACAAGGTCCCTGCCGTCCTGGGGCTTCTGTTCTGGCTGGGGAGACAGCAAGAGATAATCAACAAGTGAATAAATGAGCTACATTGAGATCGTGAAAGAAAGGCACACACAGGATGACAAGACAGGAGGTGATGACCACGGAAGGCTGCTTTCTTCAAGGCGGCCAGGGACTGGTTCTCTGACGGGTAAATCTTACGGATGAGAAGCAGCCGGCCAGGCTGAATGTTTGGGAACACGGGTCCCGGGTGGGAGAGGTGGCGAGCAGCACCATGGCTCTGAGTGAGAAAGGACGTGGCCTGTTACAGGAAGGCTAAGGGAACAGATCATGCGGGCTTCCTGGGGCTCAGTAAGGAGTCTGGATTGTATTTGATGGGAAATCACTGGAGAGATTTGTGCAAAGGAGTGACATGGTGTGTGAGCCTGTGCGGGTGGCAGGGCACAAGGACCCAACATGTGCGAAGCTCGAATATAGTCAGTACTTAATAAATCCCATTTATCCTCCTGTAAATCCCGTTTATCCTTTACCAGTTGGCTTTTTGCTGGGTCCCACGTTATGCAGATCGCAGCAGCCTGGGCCCCATCGAGAGGCAGAACCGTAGGGTGATTTACACAGGGGAAATGTTGTATAAAGAATGGTTAAACTATGATAAAAGGGTCCCTATGGGATATAGGACTAGCTGGTTTCCTAGGACTAAGGGAGAGTCCCTCAGGAAGGACAAACTTGGGAGGGGGCCCCTTCCCAAGGCTGGGGTTCAGATCTCTTTGTAGGAGGTAGTTTGCAGGCCCCTGGCTTAGCTCACGGCTGGCGTGCAGTAACACCGAATGAAGTCACCAAAGTTCCAGATATCCACCAGCGGCTCTCTCCACCCACCCCTGTTGCCGTCTTGGTCCAAGCCACCATCCTCTCTCACCTGGTTATTGCCATAGTCGCCTCACTGGTCTCTTGATCTTGACCCTGTACTGGGTCAGTTTTTGAAGCAGAGCCTGTCTCGGAGATCTTTACGCACGTGACTTACTAAGGAGGTGCGCCTAAGAGAAGGGGGTGAGCGCAGAACGGGGCAGGGCAAGAAGCTAAGCAAGGAAGGAGAGCCGCTTCAGCCTGAGCCTGCGGGGAGTCCTGGAGCATGAACTGTATCCCAGAGTTGGTCCCAGCTTGAGGCAAGGGGGCTGACATTTGTACCTCCATGTCACTCCGTCATTGGTGATCGGCTGCTCCGGCGTGTGGGGTGGGGGTGATAGCTCCCGCTCAAAGGCCTGCTCCATTTGGCCTTCGGGCTCTTCTCACTCTGGGCAGGGCCACCTGTGGGCCTCTATCCGCTATGACTCCAAGCAGCTGGGACACAAGGTCAGGGGAGGGGGTCTGGGCAGGGCACCAACCCTGCCAACCTTCTGTTGATAGAAGGCCCTGTGGGCCTCCTCTGGTTCAGGGGAAAGTCAGAGACGGAATCCGTCCATCTTGTGCGGGGACTGAGGCAGTGTTGGCCAAGAGGTGGCCGAAAAGGGCCGGAAATCACGCTGGAGCTGAATGTTGAGCCTCTGTCCCAACAGCGCTCCGTGTAAGCCCCAACCTTGCCGCTCTCTGGCTGCGGGACCTTGGTGAGCTGCTGCTTCTCTCTGGACTCACTTCCTGCCTGCCCCTGGGCCCCCCCCCCCCGCCGTCGGGGCAAATTCCGGGCCTGGTCTCCGCAGCCCACTGCTCCTAGGAGTTCATCATGCATCTGCACGAATCCCGAGCGCCCTTCTGGATGTCCCTGTAGACGAAAAAGCTGCTTAAGATGGCCTGAGCCCAGAACCGAATTCCGCTTCACATAGACACAAAAATATCCTGTCCACTGTTTTAAAATATACCAAGTGTTCAGACGTGAAACTACGGCATCCACTGAGGGAAGATCCTACTTTGATTTGTTCGGGACTTTCCCGAGGTCTGTTCACCAGTTTGAAAACTTGCATTACCAAGGGGCAAAGCCTCTGGTGGCGTCTGAGTGGTCCCCACCCAGCAAAGCTTCATCTCTGGGATCTCTGTCCAAGTTCAGGCATCTTTTCACAATAATACCCTCCAGCTGAGTCGTTTCAGGGTATTTGCGTGTTGAAAAGTGTTTTATGTTGTCATAAAGACCTTTCCTTTCCCCTTTGTCTTGTACTCGGGATAGGACATGGATTAAAAAATAGGTATGTAGGGGCACCTGGGTGGCACAGCGGTTAAGCGTCTGCCTTCGGCTCAGGGCGTGATCCCGGCGTTATGGGATCAAGCCCCACATCAGGCTCCTGGGCTATGAGACTGCTTCTTCCTCTCCCACTCCCCCTGCTTGTGTTCCCTCTCTCGCTGGCTGTCTCTATCTCTGTCAAATAAATAAATAAAATCTTAAAAAAAATAGACTATTTATAAAAAAAATAGGTATGTAGGTAGGTTATATTGACGAGGAATTTCATTTCGGTTGAATAGAAATCATAAAATATTTGTTTTCAAAACCAGTCATCGGCTCTGATAGAGTTGAGAACCGCAAGTCTGAACAGAATTAGCAACGTCGTCTCTTTCCCCAGGGGACCCACAGCTGCTCTTAGAGACGCCTTTGAGCCACTTGTTAGCTCCAGCAGAATTCTTACAAGGACAGAGTCCTTTCTGCCCTCGGTCCAATCTAATTCTCCTTTGTTGAGCTATTGAGTCTGCCGAAGACCCGAGTGATTTTTACCCCACCTCCCTGGGCTGTGTGTCCTGGAATGGTCCCCGCCGACGGAGTGTGGCTGGCTGGCTCCCCTCTGCCAGGCGGAGCAGACCTGGGCTTTTGCCAGATTTACGTCTCTGTCCAGTGAGCAAGTAATTGCTTTCCTCCTTAGGAGACGCAACAACCACCAAGAAACAAACAAACACATTTTTTAAAAAGGCAGAAACGCTTAGTCATGCAAATCAGGGCGAGGAGAGGGTAAAGAGAAGGGCCTCATTCGCATGCAGCAGCTCCTGCGGCCCTGGCCCACCGGCTGCTGTCTGTAAAAACCCTCGGCCCAGAGCAGCGAAGCCCCCGGGCACATTAATGCACGTTAATAAACGTTTGTCCCAAGCGGAGTAAACACCGCCCGTTCCCAGGACACCGAGAAGTAGAAAATGACCCGGAGGTTAACTGGGTCATTAGCCGTGGCACAATGTGGGTCGTGCTACATGTAATTTCGTTCCCTTCAACTCGAGGCTCCAATAAAGCCACCGGTTCTCACAGCGGGGGCCGGTGACTCCGCTGCAAGTTGAGGTCTCCTGGATACAGGACCGCAGAGCTGTCATTATGATTCATGGCGCCTCTGACATCACTGGCGCTTTTGTGATGCAAAGTTCCATGTTGTCTAAACACGTAAGGGACCCGTGCATCTGCGTGTCCTTGTTATGTGCACGCCCGCCAAGATGGGACACGCGGAGACATACTATTTGAATCGGGTGGCCAGGATTTGTTATCCACCTGTATGGTAAGACATGTAGACAGAAATGACCGTCACAAGGGGGAGTTTATTATACTTCTAGACTTACAAAAACAGGAGGCATGGCATGCCACACAGGGCCAAGTGAAGAAGCCCTGGGGTCTACCAGGCGGCAGAGGGAGAGGGGGGTAGTCTGTGAGTAGGAGGCCTTCCTGTGGTCCCCGGCAGGGGAAGCTGGTGAGGCAGGGCAAGAAGGCTTAAGACTGGCTGGTTTGAATGATTTCAGCAGGCTCTAGGCACAGGATTGGTCCCCAGCTGCCTGGTACCTGGTACTGGAGTGATGAAGGCCCGAGGATAGTGGCCAAGCATGTGAAAGCCTGGAAAAAGAAGTGGCTGCATGGCGTGGCCTCTGGATTGGTTTGTATTGGAAAACTGAGCACTCCGGGGCGCCTCGGCAACTCAGTCCCTTAAGCCTCTGCCTTCCGCTCAGGTCACGATCCTGCGGTCCTGAGATCGAGCCCCACCTCGGGCTCCCTGCTCAGTGGGGAGTCTGCTTCTCCCTCTCCCTCTGCCTGCTGCTCCCCCTGCTTGTGCTCGTGCCCTCTCTCTGTCAAATAAATAAGTAAAAGCTTTAAAAAAAAAAGAGAGAGAGAAGGAGAAGAAGAAAAGAGCATTCCAGGTCAGTTGTTTGCTATTTCTCAAAACTGGCTGACTCCAGGCAGGGCAGTCCCTGCAGGGCAGCAAGGTCAAGATGTCAAAGCATCAGAACCCTCCAAAACTAAAGACATGGTTAATACATATACAGACAGAGACACGACAGGACACTCATGTGCACACACAGGCACACATGGAGAACTGGGTGAAAACTGCCTCCTGTTCCTGTTAGTAGTAGTTAGATCACTTTCCCCAAAGCACGTCTCATTATACAATAGTGTTCTTTAATTGCAAGAACACTTGAGAAATCACAGGGATAACATTAAACAAATCCGAGTGTTGTAATTATGCATCCTGCATATGTTCTGCCTTTACATCTTGTTCGGAGAGTCTAAAAACCAAACAGAGAGAGAAGGAGGCTCGAGCAGGCTGATTTCACGTGGGCAGAAGCAGAAGGGAATTACAAGGGAGGGAACACCTCCCCCCCGCCCCCCCTGCCCCGGTCAGGGTCACCTCTGCGGGCACAGGGAAGCCATGATGCTACCTGGGTCTGGAAATTGGGAAGCAGGTGTTCGCCTGTGACAGTCACACTTCCTGCCCCTCATTCAGAGGTGACCCAGCCAGATGGCAGAGGCCCGATGAGGAAAGAAGCAGGCTGGGCTGAGGCTGCTGGCTGAGCCAGCCCTAGACTTCCAGCAGGGACGGCAGGGGCTAGCCTCCCACGCCCCAGCGCCCTCCCACCGCCCCCAGCAGGCCCTTCCTGGCCAGAGTGGGAGCTCTCTCTGCCCTGAGAACATGCTTGAACCCTTGGAGATGTTCCCAGATTCACAGGCCCTGGGGGCACGTGGAGGCCTGTGCACCCCTTTCCCTCATCCCCCTTCCCCTGGACTCACTGACCTTCCTTCCATGCCACCCACGTGCCAGGTTTGTTCCAGACCAGGGCCTTTGTCTGGGCCGTGCCTCCTCCTCCAGGTTGTCCCCAGCTCTTTGCCCAGCTGCCCCTTCTCACCTTCTAGGGCTCTGCCGGGTGTCATGTCCACAGCGGGGCCCCCTGACTGCCCTGTTCAGAGTCACCCCCTCCACCCAGGCCCTTCCCAGCATGCCGCTCTGTTTTTTCTTCTGGGTACCACTCACCACCATCAGAAGTGACCCCGGGGGCATGTTTCCATGGCGTCATCTCCCTGGCCTTCCCTCTTGCGTGTGAGGGCACAGGGACCCGCCTGTCCTGCAGAGTCCCGTGTGCCCAGCCCCGGCAGCAGCGCGTGGCCCAGAGGGGCTGCCCGGGACGTGGCCGGGGGACTGCTCGGTGGCTGAGCCTGGCATCCGGAGTCCTGGGCTCCGGTCCCGCGGACTGTTTACTGGCCCCCTGACTGTGGGCCAGGGACTCCTCCTGTCTGGGTGCAGCCTTCCTCCTCTGAGAAGCGGGGCTGATATCAGAACATTTGTCTCACACGACTGCTGGGAGGTGCAGAGACAGCGGGAGCTCTGGCAACCCGAGAGCCGAAGGGACAGGAGGGGCCCCGTCACAGTCACTGTGCCCCTGGGCAGAGGTCAGGGCTCGGGCTGAGGGGTCTCGGGGCATGTACACACATGTGTGTGTGCGTGCGTGTGTGTGTATGCACTGAACATTGTCTAATTACCACGTGGACCCCATAAATAGTAACAGCTGATGCTTCCTAGTGTCCAGTCTGTAATCACTTAATCCTCCCAGCCACCTGTGTGGTAGGGTCTTGCTGTCATCATCATCATTGCTGCTCTACAGATAAGGGAACTGAGGCACAGGGAGGCAAAATTACCTGCCTCATGCGGCCCAGCAGGCAGGGAGAGGGGCTGGGGTCTGAAGCTAGGCACCGGGCTCCGGAGCCACGGTCCTCACCGCTATGCATTCTCTCTGCTTTCTCTACAGGTTCCCCTCCCCCGCTCCCAGCAGGCCTGCGGGCAGCCCCGGGAAAACCCAGGCAGAGGGGAACGCACTTTATCGTTGAGCCCACCCACAGAAGCCTCAATGTCTTGGGGACGCCATGACTTCTCTGTAACAGTCATTTTTGAAAGCCACATCATTTCTCCAAGGGAAATCTTTTGGTTTTGCAATGAGTAAGGGTGTGTTCAAAAAAGATTTCACCACATATTCAACATGACGCACAGAATGTTCCAGATTGATGTTCTGCGTGAGAATGGAGCCCAGTTGGAGCTATGGGGCAAACTTGCTTTATTTCCCCTGACTCTGGCAGAGCCAGGTTTCTATAGAGGTATTTCAACCAGAAGCTTCTGTTCCAAAGACTGCTGGCTGTTCTCTAATATCTATCCCCCTTCCTTAGGATGAAGAGACTCTGACATTTGAAAGAGGGCCCGGCGCCACCCAGAATATAGCCTACATTTCCCAGCCTCCCTTGCAGCTAAGTTCTTTCCCGGGGGGGGGGGGGATAAAGAACAGCAATACATCCAGCTTCCAGGTGGAGCCCTTAGAGGTGACAGTCTCTCTTCTCCTCCTCCTTTTTACCCAGGTCCTGATGGCTGGGTCCAAGCATGGCACTGAGGCACGATGGACCACGGAGAGGAGAGCAAGCCCATGGAGGTGGTGAATGGACAAGACAGAAGGAGCCTGGATCCTGAGCTGCCATGCCAACCTGGGCTGCCCCCTCTCTGATGATACCAGAGAGAGAAAGAAACTGCAGCTGGGGCAATACCCTAACTAATGGAGAGACATGCATTACCATACGTTCTCGCACCCCAGACTCCAAGAGTGGGGTCACCCCAAGCCCGTGTCCTTATGAGGGTGGTACCCTGCGTCTCCCATTGGACTTCAGCATAAGTCTTGTTCTCCGGTATCGTTTGGTCTCTGTCCCTCCTCCATCCATCAGGAGTTGAGGCTCTTCTCTCCCCCCTCCCACACGACCCCCCCGTGCCGCCCGCCGCTGGATTGAAAGCCCCTGCTCCCGGCCTGTCCTCCAACCACCCACAGTCCCTGCTCCACGGAAGTGACCCGCACGCGGCCCGTGGCCCGAGAGACCCAGAGGAAGCCTGGGGGGTCCCGTGCCCCTTCCCCGACTGTGCTCCGAGGTCACACGAGCCACATGTCCGGGGCCCTGTAATGACACGTGGCCGAGGCTTACCATCCTGGGCAGCGCAGGCAGAACAGTTTCATCATCGTAGAAAGTTCTCTTGGACGACACTGGCCAGACGGACAAGGTTTTGAATCTAGCTAGTTATCGAGTGGGAAAGAGGCGCCAGGCAAGAAGGACATGAGACATCAAGGAAGTTTTGACCAAAAGGTCCTCCCTCCCTCATTAATGCGATCCTTCATTCACTCACCGAATTCATTTCACATCTTTGGAGCGCCTTCCAGGGACCGACCCCTGTGATGGCCCCAGGGAAAAACAAGAGAATTAGGCAGACGCAGCGCCCAACCTCAGGGAGCCCATGGTCTAGTCCGGGGAGGCAGACAAGAGAGAAGGAGGTGAATAAATCAGCAAACAAGACAATTTCAGAAAACAGCAGCTGCCACAAGCAAAGCAGAGTGGGGTCGCATCATGGGGACTAGTGTCTGCAGGGGAAGCGGGGGCTTGGTTTAGGGAAACGTATCATCTCTGGGCAATCCAAAATTACAGGTTGGGGGTGACTCAGACCCTTGAAAGGGCAAGGAGTGAGATGTTCCAGAGACCACCTCCTGAAAGGCAGGGAGGACCTGGGGCCAGGGCACCCCTGAGCTCTGGGAATTAGGACGTGGCCCCAAGCCTGGGCCTGGAGGTGCACCGAGGCCCCCAGAAACCAGAGAGAACATGAAATGGCAGCAGTGGTCCCAGCCGTCCATGGAGTTTATTCCGAGGACAGACTGGAGAGGCTCTCAGGCAGGCCCTGGCTGGCCCTGGACCTAATGCTTGCCCTGTAGGGGCTGCTCTCGTGTCCAGCTCTGGAGGCGTCAGCTCTGGAGGCGTTAGCACCCTGCCCCTTAGGGCCTCTGCGCACACACTGTGGGCTCGGGCATGTCGCCCCGTCCAGGAGGCAGCCCGGGCTCCCGCTCAGCAGCGGCACCGCGAGCCCTCCTCCTGGGAGCTCTGGGGACAGAGCTGTGTGCCTGTCACTGCCTTTCCATTCCCAGGACAAAGCTTGCAGGAGGCCAGAGCCTGACTGGGGTGCCATGGCCCCCACCAAGGGCCCAGGGAGAGCTGGAGGCTGGGGAGGGATGGGGCCCCCGCCCCGCGGACCTGGACACTGGTAGACAGGAAGGGGACCACGGAGCCGCAGGGACAGCGGAGTTTGACGTTGGGCAAGGCGCCCCTGGCAGGGTTGCTTTCCTTGAAAAAAACCTCAGAAATAAAGGTGCCGACAGTTCCCTCTGCAATAAGAACTTTCCATCTCTGCATGTGCGGGGCATAATGACGTCATTTAGGCTTTAACACAGACCAAAATGTGTTCTGGCAGGAAGCGAGCAAAACCAACCCCCGTTACGGTCCCCTGACAGTTCAGTGAATTCAGCCAAAGACAATGACCCCACAAGGCCGCGGCGAGGCCCACACAGGGTGATCATGAGAAAGAACTCAGCAGGTGGAATGTTCTCTCGATTTCTGGGCAGGCTGGAGGTTTCCCAAGGGGCCGGGGAGGTTCCTGCCGCAGAATGAACCCTGTGCTCCTGGATTCTCCCTGTGCCGGGACACCAGGCCTGCCGCAGGCGGCTCAGGCTGAGGGCGTCATGGGCTCGTGCGCTGGCTCCTGGTCTTCAGACGGAGCTGGGCCTGGGTGCTGAGAGGCCATCCCCTGGTTCAGCTGGTCTCCTGTGCCCCCCGCATGGTGCTGAGTCCTCTGC
>NC_048230.1:58003741-58012395 GCF_002007445.2 Ailuropoda melanoleuca | reverse complement strand
TTCTCATCTGGACACTAACCTTGACAAAGCTGCAGTTGCTCGTCCGGGTTCCCTGCTTGTTTGCCCCTGAGCGCTCCACCGCGCCCATGCCTGGCCGAATCCCATTTGGGGTCCGCCTCTCACGGCCCTGCTCTAGGTAACCAGGGCAGGGGGATACATCCGTCCCCGTCTTCTCGCCTTAGGAGAAAAGTATGTGAGAAGAGACCACCCAACAAACAGAGAGCAACGATGCAAGCAAAATCCCCAAATAGTGAGTCCAAAGGTGGGGAGAATAAAATATATGTTAATAATGTATTCTGCATATATAACCCCTTCGAGATTCTTTTTGTTTTTGAATGGGAACACGTACTTAGAAACACACCTCAGATTTGTTCCCAAGCAACAGTATCAAGTAAAACAAATTACGTCATCTGATGAAGCAGAGAAAAGCAAAATTCCACATAGACAGAATACCAGAATTCCTCCCCATTTTATAACTGGGACCGTCCAGGTCCCTGGAGCAGAGATTTTCTCACTGCATGGTCTGCGACTGTACACGTTTGCCACTTGATTTGGGGTGTGTGGACGCGAACTCTGCATTGGTAGGTGAAGCCCTGACTGTCTTGCCCCTGTTGGCCTCTGGCTCCGTGTGAACCTGGAAACACGGAAACCTGGAAGCTTGCTGCAGAAGGGCCTTCCCTGCCCCATCCCGGGATCTGGGCCTGTCTCTTCTTCACGGCCTCACTTTGCCCACGAGGGCTGACGTAGGTGAGCTCGAGAGCCTCTTATCTACCACCCACGTGTAGATTTTGAGAATCAGGCTGTTTTTGAGAAGGCGTGTATCACACACAAGGGATCAGTGAGGGAAGGCCTTGCTTTACTCAACCTCTTATTCTTAGGGGACCCTGAGCAGATAGACAGAGGGCTGTGGTCGTAAGAAACAGAGAACTCAGTGCAAACAGACTTGCACGATAGGAAACTGATGGGCTCAAGCCTTAAAAAATCCCGGAGATAAAAGTCTTCGGGAATGATCTGATCAGGCAATGGTTCAGTTTCCCTGAACTTCTCTTGGTGCCTTTCTATTACAAGGGTCAGTGCTGATTTCAGACACCTCCTCTCATGGCAGTAAGAAAAGGCTCTCATGCTTCTAGAGCTGTGTCTGTAGCCACTTTTTCTAGAAAGAACCTCGGAGGAGCCAGGGAGCCCAGGCAAATGTCTCCTTATATCTCAGTGCCCACCTGGGCCAGGTGTGCATCCCTGAATCAATGGAGGCTCATATCACACATCCCAAGGAGTGGGACGAGCTGACTGGTGAGGACAGTCATGGCCCACACGCTCCTGGAGCTGAGCTGGGCCAGGCCCACTAGGCCATTGGGCAGGGAGATTCAGAGTCACGCGAAGAAGGGGGTGCCAAATAGTTGCCTACCATCTTCCAACAGGTCCCCGTGACATGGAGAAAGTCACTGGATCTTCTTCTTCGGCAAAACTGGAACAAGGACTATGATAACGTTGATAATCATAAACTCCAGCCTGGCGACATTGTCGTAAGAATCAAAGGACGGAGGCAGGCGCTTTGGAATCAGCAAATCCCTGAATAACGGTTAGCAGGAGAAGATGCTTTGGATCCTACTGGTATTATTATCCAGGCACCAAAATTCGTTTGTTTACTGTGAAATTGGTTCTTTCAGGATGACAGAGTACTTGGTGTCAGCTATCTCAATCAGGGACACTGATAATTCTGTTTCTTTATTGTAAAGTCGATATTGCATGAAATTGATTTTTTAATTAAAATTAATTTTCATTACACAAGCAGTACATAAGGGTCTTCCCCGTGTAAGACAATCAAAACATTAGAGACGAGTCCAAGTCCCTGTTGACATCCTCTGGCTGCTCCCTGCCCACGCATAACCACTGCTACCGGTGAGCTGTGATGAAAAGCCCTTGCACGGGCTTCCTCTATGCTGTTGTCTGTACGATTGGTTTCTCAGGTAACATATGTACATATTTATCCTCTCACAAAGGCTTATTGAGTACCCACCCTATGCCAGCCCTCATGGAGGATACATTCTGCTGAAGGAGTCAGAAAGTGAACAAACAGGGGCACTTGGGTGGCGCAGTCGTTAAGCGTCTGCCTTCGGCTCAGGGTGTGATCCCAGGTCCCTGAGATCGAGCCCCGCATCGGGCTCCCTGTTCCGCTGGGAGCCTGCTTCTTCCTCTCCCACTCCCCCTGCTTGTGTTCCCTCTCTCGCTGGCTGTCTCTCTGCCTGTCAAACAAATAAATAAAATCTTAAAAAAAAAAAAGGAAGTGAACAAAGAAAATAGAGAGCAGGGTAAAGAAATGGAAGGTGCCTGGTCAGGGTAGGCTACCTGGCAGAGGGCTGGTCCAGCGGGAGTGGGGTGGGGGGCAGGGGCCGAGAAGCAGGAACACGCTTTGCTTCCAGGAGCAGAGGCAGGGACAGCAATGAAGTGGGAGGGGCTCGGGACTCACAGGTGGATTCTATAGGCTTTTGGGCAATAGATGTTTCTACCTGTATATAGATCATTGCTTTACCTTGTGGGGTTTTAAAGTACGCACATAGATGCACTTGTGCATGCGTGTGTGTATGTAGACTGTGTACATATGTATGCACACGTGTGTTTGTGTATAATGTGTGTATACATGCACACGTGTATGCTTAGACATTGTACCCTTCTGCACTTCCACACGCCGCGTCTTGGGCTCCGCCCACCTCTGTTCTGGGCACCGGTTCTGCCTCGCTCCTCACTCTGCACAGCACAGCGCTCTTCGGGGAGAGCCCACCACCGCTGGGTTAGCCCTTCCTTGTTCAGATTTTCTGCCATTAATCTCCTCCTCATCCATGCGCTCTTGTCCCTGGAATCTCCAAAAGGCCACCAGGCAGTCATCACAGATGGGGGCTTGGTCTGCTTCCTTCACTGCTGGGGGCCCAGAACCTAGGGCTCCCACACAGCAGAGCAGGTGTCCTGGCCTCTGCCAGTCCACAAAGGAGACGGCCTGTCCCCACCCCACAAGACAGTGGGCAGGAGGTGGCCATGGCAGAGGACACAGGCCTGGACCGTTTCATCTGCTTAGAACAAAGAGATCCAAATGCTCTCTGACGGCTTGGAACTGTTCAGTGGGCTAAAAATAGGTGCGCCAAGATGCGGAAGGGGCCTGTTGAGGGTGTAAGCCCACTCTCCAGGGCCACAGTATGGGCGGGGTCTGGACAGGGGCGGGGTCAGGCTGGAAGGCGGGGCGGGGGCGGGGCTAATCTAGGAGTGCGGGACAACGACAGGTCGTGGGCGGGGCCACCGGAGGGGCGGGGCCTTGCTGTAGTGGGGTGAAGGTCGAAGCCCACACAAAGTCTGTTACTCCAGAGTCCTTTCCAAGTGCCTCTCACATTCCCTCTGCTGATGCTTCGGTTCCACATATCTCACTGCTTCTGCTAACAGTTTTCATTACAGTCTTAACGGTCACGCCAACATGTTTTTTAAAAAAGAATTAGTGAAAAGGTATCACTTTGGAGAATTTGCTCAGGAGCATAAACTTGCCCAGGGATTGCTTCTAACTCTGATCCTCTTGGAGGCTTGATCTATGAGGGTCTGCACTGCCCCGTGAGTGCCTCCATACCCATTAAATCGTGAATAACAAGAGAGACCACAGAAGAAAAGAAAAAGCTTTCTTATTTTAGAACTTCTAATAGCATTTTGTTCCTGCTTTTTTTTTTTTAAAGATTTTATTTATTTATTTGACAGAGATGGAGACAGCCAGCGAGAGAAACACAAGCAGGGGGAGTGGGAGAGGAAGAAGCAGGCTCATAGCAGAGGAGCCTGATGTGGGGCCTGATCCCACAACACCGGGATCACGCCCTGAGCTGAAGGCAGACGCTTAACCGCTGTGCCACCCAGGCGCCCCTGTTCCTGCTTTTGACCACATTTTCATTTGCACAGGCTCCACAAATTATGTAGTTGGAGCTGCCTGGAGAATTGTAATAAATCTCCTGGATGTCACCCTCGCTCACTCTGACCCTCTCCACGGTGTTTCTCAGCCGACCCGAGGAGCTCTGAAAACGCAGGTCACCCCACAACCTTAGCCTCCTCGGTAAGTGGCCCTGCGCAGCCCTGAGGCCAACACCTGGGCACCGTCCTCCTTCCTTCCTTCCACACTCTGCTTCTCACCCAGCAGCGCGTCCTGCCAACTCCACCTGACTCCCTCTCACCTCCGGCACCGTGACCGGCTGGCCCAGGCCACCTTTCTCCTCCTGGCCTCCCGCGTCCCCTACTCCAGCCCTGGCCCCACTCCCGGCCTGCGCCAGGCAAAAGATCCTGTTCAAATGGGAACCGGGTCTTGTTCCGGTGGTTCTCACGTCCCCTGAATAAAAGCCGAGGGGTCCATGGGCCTGGGAGGATCTGTACCCCCTCCCTGCCATCAGCTGTCACCTCTCTGGCCTTATGTCCCCCACACTCTCCTTGGCCCACTTGGCTCCGGCCACGCTGGCTTCCCGGCTGCTCCGCAGACTCACGCTACTCTCCCCTCTCAGGACGTTGCCCTTGCTGTTTCCTCTGCCTGTGACACTGTGCCCCGACCCGTCCCTCCTTCCAGCATCATCCCATCGGCCGAGCCTTCCCTGGCCGCCTGGTCGCCCTGGAACCCCATTCCTGGCCCCGCCTCCCATGGTTCTGCTTTGTCAGTCTGCATGCATCCATCTGCCTGGGACGTGGAGCATATGGTCACTCTGCTCTGTCACTGTCTGTTGTCCCTGCACAGCGTCAGCCCCATGAGGATGAGGGTCTCTTGCCGTGCTCGCAGCCGCGTCCCCAGTGCCCAGAGTTGGCTCCAGGTGAATACTTGCTGCATGTTTGAGGGCGCACATGCCTGCATGCGTGAGAACTGCCTTTTCTGCGGGGCAATACTGCTCCCGGGGGGGCAGGTGGCTGTGGGGTGAAAAGATCCCCTCTCCTTCTATAAGAACACAGACAGACGTTCAGCACATAAAGATGGAGCGGTACTTCTGGGCTATTAAAATTTCACGAGGACCAATCCAGAAAAAATGTCTAACATGGCTCCGTAGGGGACGATAATGAAATGAAGGTAGAACCGAATTAGAGGAAGCGCAGCCGGACCGCAGCCGTTTCCTCCCCCACGCGGCCCGGGGCGGGCAGGAGAGCAGGAGAGCGCTCAGGACGTGCCACGCTGTGGACGCTGATCACGGGCATTTTCCACGAGGGGAAACCACGGGAGGAGTGGCTCGGAGCTTTGGGGAAACGTTTTGCCAAGGGACGGACTTACAAAGGATGATATTTACATTTTCCTGAAGCCTCTAATTTCCTCATTTATCATTTGTCAGCGCCCGAGGCCCTTCCACGGCACGTGCAATGTTTGCACACATCTAATGATCCCTTTTGCCAAACAAACGTCACAGTCTCCACGAGGAAATTCGTTAACGCTGCTGAGGCTGCTAATTTCATCCATTAATGTCACACTGTGCGTTGCACGCGCGGGATCTGGGGCAGCTCCTGTCCCCCGTGCCCCGGGGCTACTGGGGCCAGTTTCCTGGGAGCTCTTCTCAGATAGGGAACCATGGAAACCACCCCTTGCAGGGCTGCAGAGATGAACAGAGCGATGGGACGTCCCTTCCAGTCTCTGTGTTGGGGTGAATGGGGACCTAGGCTGGGAACCCAGGCCAGGTTTCTAGAACTCTGCCCATGCCTGCCCCTGCTCCCTGGACTCACCAGTGGGGGAACTTCAAGGAGGGCCTTGAACCAGCCCCAGGGAAAGGCAGAGCAGGCTGGTGCCTCTGCCCCTGGGAGAGTCTGGGGAGCCAGGAGGCCCCCATGAACCGCTTTCCTCTCTCCCTCCCTCAGTTCACCGCAAGCTGCTGACCAAACCCCAGAACTCCCAGGTTCCAGCCAACCTTTCTGGGAGCACTCAGATCCTGCTGAGTCCCAGGATTCTTGTGACAAAGGGACAGGGGAACAACAAAGCACCTCCTGGATTTTTCCTTAAGAATCAGCTTAGGCGGCAGCACTCTGGCAATCTGCCTGACTTCACACACAGAATCTCAGAAAATGGGGAAAAATGTCTTATAAGTTGTTAGATACTCTTGAGTCCCAGAACCTTTGAGATAGATGAAAACATCTCTGGGCTGGGCGTCTGCACAATACAAGGGAGTTGAGGGGACGTTACTTTGACAATAGAACCTATGTCTGTCCACAAAGCCTGAGGTTTACTTTTCACTGAGTGCAGCTGAGACGCGTTATTTTGCACACACCAGAGGCGGGGGGCACCCCAGCCACAATGGGGCTCCTGACTTCCCGGCCTCACTGAGGTCCTGCTCTGGGCGTGGGCTGGGCAAGGGGCCGACTACCTTGGAGACTGTTTACAGTGTGCCGAGGACAGAGACAGGCAGTACAGGGGGAAGATGCCTATGCCCTAAAAACTAACTTAAGAATGCTGAATTCAGGCAGGTGTGTGCCTTTCCCAGTGCATGGTTAGGTCCGCCTCTGTCCCTGCCCTGGCCCCTGCTCACAGTAGTCACATTCCCTGAACTCTTCCAGACCCTGCTTCAGGCATTTGTCTGAATGCTTTAAGCAAATGGGCTTACAGCAGATTGATGCCCGTGGGTGGGCTTCCTCGGATGGTGGTTCGGTCCCTCAGCAAACTGGCTTTGGTTGATGACGTGGGGTCGCCGAGGGAAGCAGGTGCACGTCTGGGCAGCAGGAGTGACCTGCTCTGCCCGTTGTCCGCAGAGTTTCCATAATCGCCCTCATGCCCATATCTGCAGACCACGGAGCTCCGGCAAGACACGGGGACTCGGTCTGTGTTCTTCTTCAAGCTCAGACAAGTTTGTACTTCCTTCCCTGATTAGAACCTAGAGACCACCTTTCCCCTCTGAGTACCTGTGTCAGTGTCCACACGGCTCACGCTCTGGCCCTCTCCTGCCCATGGGTTTTCATGCCCGGACCCCTTTGGTTCTGACAAGCACACGAGGCCGGTACAATCGCTGTCCCCTCTTTACAGGTGAAGAGACACAAGTCAAGGAGCTTGCCGAGCTCGCGGGGCTGGCTGGCTCTAACACAGTTCGGCGTATACAGATTCGAGGATGAGTATTAAGGGAATTTCAAATCTCGAGCCAAAGTGAGGGTCACATCACTGCCTCTTGGGAATGTCCCCTCTGCTCCCCAGAAAGTATTAGACACAGTCAGTAAAGACACATGTGTCCCCTGCAGTGTGGGGGAAAGAGAGCTCTGTTCAATAAAAGGGACAGTCTCATCTTCCCCACTGTCCTGGAAAGTCGATGTGACTGTCTCATGGGCTATGTTCCATCCCATCCACTCTGAGCTCTCTGCTTCTGCAAAGCCAGGGCTTCCTGCTGGCGAGCTGGTATCACATGGAAACTGGAGATTGCTGGGGACACACCAACCACGCAGATGCCGTGGGTGCTGGGGTGGCCTCTGACCCAAGGCGGGCGATGGGCGTTTACGGAAATGGAAGGCCAGGGCACGTCTGGGTCTGAGGCTATGGGACAATGAGCCCTTTTATGTGAATGCTCCTGGAGGAGGGGCGAGGAGAGGTGGGGGAACCAGGGGTTAAACTGCAGGGTCAGCAATCCAGGCCTTAGTGAGCAAATTCAGAAAGTGACCTTTGGAGGTCAGGCCACGGCGCAGCAACGCGGGCGCTGGAATACGTAGCCACATAATGTGGCAAATAATCCGAGATCCAGTCAGGGAGCTGGGGGCCAGCCGGGCACCTGGTGGCTCGGTGCTGAGGCCCCTGCAGCAGGCAGGAGGGTGACCAGGGCTCCGTGTTTCCTGCACCTGATGGGCGGGAACATCAGGCTTGGTTTAGAATGTCACGTGCCCAGCTGAGAACTGGGGTTTCTATTATTGCACAAAGGGGATGATAGACACCGAGGGACACCCAGTAACCTGTGCGTCGTCTGTGGACGCCCCCAGATCATCACCATACCGTCAGGGGTGTGCATCCTGCATGTTTGAAAACTCGACTTTTAGGAGAGTGGCCGTTCCGACACTACATGGGGTGTAGGGGCGAGCCGTTCCATGTCGTGGTTAATGGGACCTCATCATCTTAGGGGACAAAGGCTGCCTGCATGTTCCCCCAGCACTGAGGAATGGGCTGCACTCACGCAGATACCTGCTGCTTCCAGCCGTCACGTCCACGCCAACGGCTCAGGGCGCGGTGTGTGGAGATGATTCGCAGTACCCGCCCGCAGGCCGGTGAGCGGCGAGCTGGCCAGGGGACCACAGGCCTGACTTCCTTTCCTTCTCGGCTCCAAGCTTTGAGGTGGGGACACGGCTGTCCTCTCTGCAGTCAGTGGATGGGAGTCCCCACCAGGCCCGCGGATCCGTGGGGAGCCTTCCATTCCCTCTCTGTCTGGTTTCGCGGAGAGAATCGGGCCTGGAGGGCACAGCGTGAGGTTGGGCCGTGGCTCCAGGCCGAGGGGCTTCCCGCCCAGCAGCCGCAGGAGTCAGAGTGACGTGCACAGACCGCCCCTGTGCCCCCAGACCTGCATCTCAGGGTTCTGAGCAGGGGAGGGGGGAGGGTCACGACAGCCTGCACATCCCAGCACGGGCTTTTTAAAGTCGCACGTGGTTACCCCAAGTTCTTCCTAGGAGCCTTCTGTGTGTGATCAGGAGTGAGGCTTATCATCGGGGTT
>NC_048230.1:57995000-58003641 GCF_002007445.2 Ailuropoda melanoleuca | reverse complement strand
AGGCTGCTAATTTCATCCATTAATGTCACATTGTGCATCGCACGCAGGATCTGGGGCAGCTCCTGTCCCCCCGCGCCCCGGGGCTCCTGGGGCCAGTTTCCTGGGAGCTCTTCTCAGAGAGGGACCCATGGAAACCACCCCTTGCAGGGCGCAGAGAAGATGAACAGAGCGATGGGACATCCCTTCCAGTCTCTGTGTTGGGGTGAATGGGGACCTAGGCTGAGAACCCAGGCCAGGTTTCTAGAACTCTGCCCGTGCCTGCCCCTGCTCCCTGGACTCACCCAGTGGGGGAACTTCAAGGAGGGCCTTGAACCAGCCCCGGGGAAAGGCAAAGCAGGCTGGTGCCTCTGCCCCTGGGAGAGTCTGGGGAGCCAGGAGGCCCCCCCAAGAACTGCTTTCCTCCCTCCCTCCCCCAGCTCACCCCAAGCTGCTTGCCAAACCCCAGAACTCCCAGGTTCCAGCCAACCCTTCCAGGAGCACTCAGGTCCTGCTGAGTCCCAGGATTCTTGTGACAAAGGGACAGGGGAACAGCAAAGCATCTCTTGGATTTTTCCTTAAGAATCAGCTTAGGGGAATGAAGCATGAAAGACTATGGACTATGAGAAACAAACTGAGGGCTTCAGAGGGGAGGGGGGTGGGGGAATGGGTTAGGCTGGCGATGGGTAGTAAGGAGGGCACNCCAGGTTCCAGCCAACCTTTCTGGGAGCACTCAGATCCTGCTGAGTCCCAGGATTCTTGTGACAAAGGGACAGGGGAACAACAAAGCACCTCCTGGATTTTTCCTTAAGAATCAGCTTAGGCGGCAGCACTCTGGCAATCTGCCTGACTTCACACACAGAATCTCAGAAAATGGGGAAAAATGTCTTATAAGTTGTTAGATACTCTTGAGTCCCAGAACCTTTGAGATAGATGAAAACATCTCTGGGCTGGGCGTCTGCACAATACAAGGGAGTTGAGGGGACGTTACTTTGACAATAGAACCTATGTCTGTCCACAAAGCCTGAGGTTTACTTTTCACTGAGTGCAGCTGAGACGCGTTATTTTGCACACACCAGAGGCGGGGGGCACCCCAGCCACAATGGGGCTCCTGACTTCCCGGCCTCACTGAGGTCCTGCTCTGGGCGTGGGCTGGGCAAGGGGCCGACTACCTTGGAGACTGTTTACAGTGTGCCGAGGACAGAGACAGGCAGTACAGGGGGAAGATGCCTATGCCCTAAAAACTAACTTAAGAATGCTGAATTCAGGCAGGTGTGTGCCTTTCCCAGTGCATGGTTAGGTCCGCCTCTGTCCCTGCCCTGGCCCCTGCTCACAGTAGTCACATTCCCTGAACCCTTCCAGACCCTGCTTCAGGCATTTGTCTGAATTCTTTAAGCAAATGGGCTTACAGCAGATTGATGCCCGTGGGTGGGCTTCCTCGGATGGTGGTTTGGTCCCTCAGCACACTGGCTTTGGCTGATGACGCAGGGTCGCCGAGGGAAGCAGGTGCACGTCTGGGCAGCAGGAGTGACCTGCTCTGCCCGTTGTCCGCAGAGTTTCCATAATCGCCCTCGTGCCCATATCTGCAGACCACGGAGCTCCGGCAAGACACGGGGACTCGGTCTGTGTTCTTCTTCAAGCTCAGACAAGTTTGTACTTCCTTCCCTGATTAGAACCTAGAGACCACCTTTCCCCTCTGAGTACCTGTGTCAGTGTCCACACGGCTCACGCTCTGGCCCTCTCCTGCCCATGGGTTTTCATGCCCGGACCCCTTTGGTTCTGACAAGCACACGAGGCCGGTACAATCGCTGTCCCCTCTTTACAGGTGAAGAGACACAAGTCAAGGAGCTTGCCGAGCTCACGGGGCTGGCTGGCTCTAACACAGTTCGGCGTATACAGATTCGAGGATGAGTATTAAGGGAATTTCAAATCTCGAGCCAAAGTGAGGGTCACATCACTGCCTCTTGGGAATGTCCCCTCTGCTCCCCAGAAAGTATTAGACACAGTCAGTAAAGACACATGTGTCCCCTGCAGTGTGGGGGAAAGAGAGCTCTGTTCAATAAAAGGGACAGTCTCATCTTCCCCACTGTCCTGGAAAGTCGATGTGACTGTCTCATGGGCCATGTTCCATCCCATCCACTCTGAGCTCTCTGCTTCTGCAAAGCCAGGGCTTCCTGCTGGCGAGCTGGTATCACATGGAAACTGGAGATTGCTGGGGACACACCAACCACGCAGATGCCGTGGGTGCTGGGGTGGCCTCTGACCCAAGGCGGGCGATGGGCGTTTACGGAAATGGAAGGCCAGGGCACGTCTGGGTCTGAGGCTATGGGACAATGAGCCCTTTTATGTGAATGCTCCTGGAGGAGGGGCGAGGAGAGGTGGGGGAACCAGGGGTTAAACTGCAGGGTCAGCAATCCAGGCCTTAGTGAGCAAATTCAGAAAGTGACCTTTGGAGGTCAGGCCACGGCGCAGCAACGCGGGCGCTGGAATACGTAGCCACATAATGTGGCAAATAATCCGAGATCCAGTCAGGGAGCTGGGGGCCAGCCGGGCACCTGGTGGCTCGGTGCTGAGGCCCCTGCAGCAGGCAGGAGGGTGACCAGGGCTCCGTGTTTCCTGCACCTGATGGGCGGGAACATCAGGCTTGGTTTAGAATGTCACGTGCCCAGCTGAGAACTGGGGTTTCTATTATTGCACAAAGGGGATGATAGACACCGAGGGACACCCAGTAACCTGTGCGTCGTCTGTGGACGCCCCCAGATCATCACCATACCGTCAGGGGTGTGCATCCTGCATGTTTGAAAACTCGACTTTTAGGAGAGTGGCCGTTCCGACACTACATGGGGTGTAGGGGCGAGCCGTTCCATGTCGTGGTTAACGGGACCTCATCATCTTAGGGGACAAAGGCTGCCTGCATGTTCCCCCAGCACTGAGGAATGGGCTGCACTCACGCAGATACCTGCTGCTTCCAGCCGTCACGTCCACGCCAACGGCTCAGGGCGCGGTGTGTGGAGATGATTCGCAGTACCCGCCCGCAGGCCGGTGAGCGGCGAGCTGGCCAGGGGACCACAGGCCTGACTTCCTTTCCTTCTCGGCTCCAAGCTTTGAGGTGGGGACACGGCTGTCCTCTCTGCAGTCAGTGGATGGGAGTCCCCACCAGGCCCGCGGATCCGTGGGGAGCCTTCCATTCCCTCTCTGTCTGGTTTCGCGGAGAGAATCGGGCCTGGAGGGCACAGCGTGAGGTTGGGCCGTGGCTCCAGGCCGAGGGGCTTCCCGCCCAGCAGCCGCAGGAGTCAGAGTGACGTGCACAGACCGCCCCTGTGCCCCCAGACCTGCATCTCAGGGTTCTGAGCAGGGGAGGGGGGAGGGTCACGACAGCCTGCACATCCCAGCACGGGCTTTTTAAAGTCACACGTGGTTACCCCAAGTTCTTCCTAGGAGCCTTCTGTGTGTGATCAGGAGTGAGGCTTATCATCGGGGTTTTCCTACCGTGGGATGGTGGGATCTGGGAATGGGTGTTTTGTGGAAACCGTCCTTGATGGGGGGACAGAGACCGGGGTGGCCAGGAGCCCTTCCCAGGCCCGGGAAGAGCTGGCCCAGCTCCTGGCAGGCTCCTGCCTCCCTCCAGGATGGGGGGGTCTGTGGGGGGATGTCAGGCAGGGGCATCTGCCCCGGGCCAGACGGGCGGAAGAAGAGGCCCTGTTTGTTCTCTGAGAGGCCCCTGCAGGCGGGACACGTGTGAATAATCGCCCGCAGGCTGAGGGAGAGAAGCCCTCCAGGAAGAAAGGAAACCCTGGGAAATCTTGTCTGTGAAGCACAGTCCTTGTTGTAGAAATGCGTTCCCCGCCCTGAGCTAACGGGGTGCCCGGGCTTTGTGGGAGCTGCCAGGCACAGGGTCTGGGGACGTGTGCGCGGACTGCAGATCCGGAGAGTGGCAGGGACCTCCGTGGCCTGATGGCTGCCGCCACCCCCTGGGCACTGGGGACCGGCGAGGCTCAGGGGACACAGGGACTTCCGGGACCCCTAGGTAGTGGGTGGCAGGGCCAAGGCCGAGGTCCCAGCTCCTGACTCCCGCCTCAGTGCTCTCTCTCCCAGCCCCTCCCGGGCCTGGCCGTGCTGAGCGCTCAGAGACGTCAGCCCATTTCGTTCCGACCATCACAGACAGAGACTGGCATCCTACCCATTCTGCGGATGGGGAAGGGAGCCTGTGACTTGCTGGGGGTCACACAGCTGTTAAGGTGGCAGGCCTGGGACTCCAGGGCCCTAACCTCTGCTCTGCGCTCCTCAGACAGGATAATCTGCCCCGTGACCATTAGTTTTCCTCACAGTAAAGGAAAAGAAAGTGTAAATTGTCAGGGGGATGACACGGTAATGAGACATTCGAGGGAATGGGTACAACCGGGCATTAACAGGGACACTAATAGCGAAGACCAGCTTCTGCCCCGCACTGTGCCCGGCCCTGCTCTGAGCACTCCTCCGGCCCTTGCTCGTTTCAACTTTAAACAATCGTATGTGATACGATTTGATGTGACATCATTACCCCTGTGCTACAGAGGTGGAAATTTCTGGAGGGAGAAAAGAAACGTTCTCTAAAACCGTCTGAGTGGGAGAAGGGGAGCAAGAACGTGCGAGAAGCCTGAAGACAGTTGTGTAAGATTGTTGATAATTGTTGTAAAAACGTCTGGGAAAATCCAGCTGCTCTGTAGGTCTACGGTTTGCTCAGGAAAATCAAGCTACAGTTCGAAGTGTTACTAGAATCATCTCTGTACAAAAACACTTGTCTGCACACTGAAGTGCTGGGCAATTATGTAGTCATTTTAGTGTTGTCTCATTTTAAGTATAAATACAGGCCTTCGGGAGGCATAAAGAGCAGCCTCAGGTTTAGGAAAGGTAGGAGCCCGTCTATAGATCTGCGGCAGGGATGAAATGCTCTTCGTTGTGGATTCAGAGCTGTGAAGGTGAGACCCTAAAGCTGCCAGCAGCCGTTCTGCCACAGTGTGAGGGCGTCCAAGAAAGGAGCCCAAAGCCATGAAGTCAGAGCCAATGATGGAGAGAGTGTGGGTCCTGGATCCACCCATGCCTGCAACCCACCCTACCCCTGTCATTCTCTGCCAATAAAACCAATGCATTGCTTTTAATTTTTTTTTCTTAAATCTAGGTTGAGTTGTCTTTCTAGTACATGCAATCAATGATCTTGACCTATACGCACCAGAACTGTCAGGAACCATGGATTCATGAAAAGGGTGTCATGTCCAATTAGAATGGCTCATCCCCTTGGGATCCATGACAAGGGGTGTGAAGCTACATGGAGCCTTTTCTTCTGGAAGAAGACGTGGCGGTGACAGTGCATGGGTCCCCTTAGATGCAGACCCAGGGCCAGAGCAGCTCATTGTGATAGGAAAAACACTTGTGGACAATCATTCAAGGGTAATTCTGTAAAAGGATAGTTCAGTACTAAGCTCTCAGGCTGAAATTTTGATCTTTTCTATGAAGTCAAATGAGCTTAGGAATACGTGAGCTGGTTTCTTGGCAGAGAGCGCCTGGGCGACATGGCAGTTTTAAACGGGAGGTGTCCAGTTTCCCACCATTCTTTCGTCTGCTCCCGCGAGAGAGACATGTCCTGGGTGTGGCGGCTCCCCACCGGGCAACTCCAAGGACACCCTGCAGATCCCCCTCCACCCACGGCGGAGATCCAACAACCAGAGGCTGGTCTCTGCCTCAGCGGAGCGTCTGTTCTCGGACGGAGCTCAGAGCCTCGCGCACCTGCGCCAGAACAGACCCTTCATTACACTGAGGTAAAAAATAAGAATATACAGAGATGCTCTGTTTAAAAAAACCAATTTTCACAGGATTGTTTACATTTCCCAAGGTGCAGGGGTGCCTCAGGCTGAAAGATCTGCCCTGGGTTTGCAGGGGAGCGGCAGGTGGGGGGGGGGAGGGCTCTGCAGGCTACGGCTCGTGGTGCACACGTGTGGCCCCTGTGTGGCTTCTCTGGCTCCCCGCACGCTTCCCACTCACCTTCAGGTCTGCAAACAGAACCCTGGGAGCACATGTATTTACTTTCAACTTAGGTTTCTGTTTTCCTTGCCCTCCATCAGGAACTTCAAATACCACAAGTGTTATTCAAGATTCCCAGCTACGGATGTTTATGGGAGTTTCTTCTTAAACTAACACACAACAACAAAAAATAGAGAAAACCACCGTATAGTCATGCAAAGGTGATGTGGTTTTGGAATATAGGTCAAGTTCGGTGGGGTAGAGTCCGGAGCCGACCGCGAAGAGGGAATTCTTGAGACGTCTTTGGTGCAAAATGGTGGTTTATTAAGGCACGGGGACAGGACCTGTGGGCAGAAAGAGCTGCTGCCCCGGGGTTGTGAGGGATGGCTGATTATATACTTTGGGGTTGGGGGAGGTTAGGGAAAAGGGGGGTTGAGAAAATGCTTTCATATATTAAAGAAGACTCCCAGGATACCATTGTCAAGTGAAGGTTGTTAACCCCTCTAGTAAGGCATTAACGTGAAGATAGCTGGGAACTTCCTGGAGGCTGCAGATTATAGGGACATTTAATTGTATCTACGTTTCCTTCTGGAAACTACGATACTGATAGAGATGTTTGTTCTTGTAGATCGCTAAGATATTTGTAAACTGAGGGAGATTCGAGGATTGTGGTCTCTCTAGGGTAACTGTTTCTTTGTCCTTCAGGGCAGCTATTAGTGCTGAGGGATGTCACGTCCATCCCATGGGGGGGGTTGCGGGGTGTCAGTTTCTGCTTTGTCCTCGGCTCGCCTTTTATTCCTCATCATAGTCAGCAAAGGTGATGCGGTTTTGGACTATAGGCGAGGTTCGGTGGGGTAGAGTCTGGAGCCGATGGTCAAGAGACGTCTTTGGTGCAAAATAGTGGTTTATGAAAGCAGGGCGACAGGACCCGGGGGCAGAAAGAGCTGCTGCCCGGTTGTGAGGGGTGGCTGATTATATACTATGGGGTTGGGGGAGGTGAGGAAACAAGGAGGTTGAGAAAGCGCTTTCCTATGTTAAAGACGACGCACAGGCAACAGCAGTCTTGCTATTGTCAAGTTCAGGTTGTTTTCCCTCCAGCAAGGCATGAGCCCTGAGATGGTTGGGGCTTTCTAGAAGAATGTCACACACGTCCCACCCAGAAGGGTTGCTGGGTGTCAGCTTATGCTTTGTCATCAGCCGACCTTCTCCTCCCTCATCAAAGGGGACTCATTGCACATCTCTGTGATGAAATGTTTACAGCTGTCCCCATTTATGCTTTTGTCCTCTGCCACAGGGATGTGTCTATGACGCGATGTGAGGTACAGCTCAAGGCAGAATCTGAAGAGAACATATTCAGACGAAACCCTTGTTTTATAAACTAAGGAGACTTTTTATGTGTGCAGTAAAACCCTGGAGTTGGATTTTATTTTTTCTGTCTTTTGTAGGAATATTTTATAAACTGTGCACTACCTTTCAGATCAGAAGCATATGGACGTCATTAAAAGCAAAGCTGTAATAAAGGGAGAACAGCCTCCAGCCATGAGCGTCACTGTCTTTTTGGCTGGAACATTTTTTTAGCTTCACAAACTCTCCTTTCTCCCCTGGGAAGCCCCGCAGGGCAGGGACCCTGTCTCCTTTCTGTCTTGGTGGCGCCAGGCACATAATTAGGGCTCCATAAATAATTGATGGTCACAAAGACCCCAAAAGGAGCCCATTCACTTCACCAGGGTGGCCCGCGAACTCTGAAGACATGTTCATAAGTGCATTTCATTTGTTTTTAATTTTTCTGCTGCTTCGAGGGATGGACACGGAAGCCAGGGGAGAGCTGCTGGCTTGCTGAGTGCCGGCCGAGAGAAGACTCCGTGAACGACAGCTGCACGCAGGGCCCCCGCATGGAGCCCGACCCCACGCACCTGCAGGCCCGAGGGCCCTTCTCAGGGGGCGGGTGGCCTTTCTTGCCTGACCCGACACACGGTGAAGCCACCTTCCAGTTTTCTGTTTGAAAACGGGCGCTGTCCCAAGGGTGCTGGGAGGCTCTGTGATCTAAGAATCAATAAAGAGAGGACATGATGTCTGAAAGCCATTCAAAAGCAGCATAAGAAAGATGGACCCATGAGATCAGAAGGACAAGGCCTTGCCTCTGAGTCATTCACTAACAGGTGTTTACTGGGCCCTGCCCTGCGGACACTTCTCTGGGTGTCGGGACCCGGCAGGGAACAAAACAAAGTCCCCATTCTCAGAGACCCTACCTTCTAGTCTGGGGACAAGAAATAGTCATTGATTCAACCATTGTGTGACTTGTAGGGAGGTGATAATCGCGAGGAGGGACAACAGAGCTGCTGGTGGAGGTCCCATACATGGGCAGGGTGGGTCCTACGCGCGCAGAAGTGAGCCAGTCCTGGGAAGAGCACAGCAAGCAGAGGGAAGAGCAGGTGCAAAGGCCCTGAGGCATGAGCGTCCTTGGAGATCCTTGGGGAGGAGTGGCCAAGAGGCCAGGGCAGCTGGAGCTGTGTGAAGGACAGAACATGATGTTGGCGGGGTCAGGACGTCCTGTCTGCCACACCACAGGGCCCCACAGGCCAGGGGAGGGCAGAGATAAGCAGAAGGAAGGAGGCCCATGACCCAGTGGTCACGGTCTTTGGGTAGACAGGTGTTAGTGGAGTGGCTC
>NC_048230.1:57875640-57994900 GCF_002007445.2 Ailuropoda melanoleuca | reverse complement strand
GGGCAGAGAGAGAGCAAGGGTGGGAGAAGATTCTCGAAGAACAGAAAGAGGTCATGTTCACGGATGCCCAGGGGAGGTGCCGGAGGGCAGAGTGTGGCTGCGAGGTCCCCACGTCCACACGGAGAGCCCTCAGACCCCGTAGGTGGCTGAGTCGCTGAGGAAGATGAGAGCCGGGTTGCTTCTGTAGAATTGGGTCTGGCCGGGGCTCTGGACATGGGCTGCACGTTCATAACTCCTGGGAGGCTTAAAACATTCCGGACGCGCAAGGTGGACGGCAGACGCACTCAATCAGAACCCGTGGAGGGAGTGGGTGGTGCTCAGCCACATTCCTGGTCTGTACCCAGCAGATACCGGCAGCATCCTGCCTGCCTGTGACAACCCCCCACCTGGACCCCAACTCTGCATTTAGAGCCACCCCCACTCCATGTGGCGATGGCTCAGGGAAGAGAGGACACGGCAGCCACTTGTTTTCACTTGGTGGCTTTGAAGCCGCTGCTCTACCGACCGGGAGGCTCACAGCTTGGTACCCCGCCTGCGGGGCCCTGACCCAGAACGGGCCTTACCTACTCAGGACACCCTTGCTGGCTGTGGTGTACGACAGAGTTATCAGCGGGGCCAGTGGAAACCCGAAACCTCCTGTCCCCTTGCAGCAGTGACAGCCACCTCTGTCCCCCTCCCTGTGCTCCAGGCACAGCTCACGGCAGCCTTGTCCATGTGCTGGCTCATTGACAATGGATGGGTATGAGTGCCCCGTTATCCGAGATCAGGCACCTGAGGCACAGGGCGTTTCAGTGTCCTGCACACATCCCATGTGAGTCGGGGCGGAGCCCGCTTTGTCCCGAGGGGCTGGAATCCAGGGGCCTGGGCTCCCTGCGACCGCGTCACTTGGGGGAGGTGGAGGCATTGCCCACCTCTGCCCGTATCCGACGCTAGCTCGGGGCCCATTAGCACGAAGCCTCTATGACATCAGCGTTGCCGATGGATGCCCATCTCCTCCGCCCTCCCTGCCGGGAGCACATCTGCGTGCTGCTCGCCGCTATGTCTCAGCGTCTAGCACAGTCCTCGGTGCGTGTCCGGAACTCGTCACCTTTCGTCTCATTCGATGGGATCATACGACGTTGCTTTGTCCACTTCATCACACCTAACAGTGGTCTGCACAGACTAGTTGTTTGAAGATAGTTGTCAAATGGTTACATGTTTGGTCAATCAATATGTTTTCAACGGAGTGTCCTTACAGTTGACTATCAGAAATGACTATAAAAATGCTTTTATTACTGTATGTTGATGACTCCAATTAAAAGCTTTTCCCTAAGCATCAGAGAGTACGATGATTCAGTACTTCTCATCTGAAGCTCTGGTCTATTCGGTTTTGATATATGCAGGTTTGGAAACCTGTGAAATTTATAATACGGATGCTGTGAAACTAATGCTGGTGGCCAATTTAAAAAATTCTTATGGAAATTTATATTCATTAGAAATGATGGTGAGTTCTAGAATGGGATTCTGCAGAATCAATTTAAGGAAATTTGTTTCAGGGAGATAACCCAGGAGCAGTAAGCGGAAAAGGCAGCGTGGTTATGACATCCCCGAGACAAAACGGGACATGATGAATAGAGCTGAGCTCGGCAAGTGCTGAGCGCCCGTCCCAAGGGGGCTGCTTATTTTCTGACAATTGGCAACTCTATCTGTTAGCTACAAATGTGTTGTGGGACAAGGAGGAAAACTGTCTTCAGCCCTCAGAGAATGAGACAATTGTCCTCTTGACTTCCACACCCTTCTGCTTCTAAGTGACCCTTTGGGATTCTTCGGTGGTGAGATCCTTGGGTATTTAACCAGGTTCCGCTAAGGCTATGACCAGTCTAGATGGGAAATATTGCTGGGAGGCAGGGAGAAGGGAGGCCAGGAATTAGTTCTACCCTGGACGCATTCTCCAAAAAAGGGTAACTTTGCCACAACAATCTTGTTGCAGTATCATGTGGACGTGAGTGGTATTAAGACAATGATGGAGGTTTTCAAGCAAGCATTCTGAAATATGCAATTGTAGAAAGAGTGGTCAACCTGTGAGACGCTCTCTGAAGGGGTCAGAGGTTAGTGGCTGTACATGAGTTGTCCTCAACCACCTGCCTCCCGAAAGGCACAGACCCCATCCAGAGCCACACTGAGGTCCACTGCACCTGGGTTAGAACCAGCTGTATTGCCTTTCTGCTATCAGAACCCTTTTCATTGCAAGTGATTGGAATCGAGTTCTCAAGGTAAATAGGGAATTTATTGGTTCGTGTTACTTAAAGGTCCAAGAGTCTCTGGCTTCAGACACGGATGGATCCAGGTGCTGGCATGATATTATTAGGATAAAGTCTTGCTCTTTATCTCCTGGTTCTGCTTTCTTCTGTGTTGGCTTCATGGGTAGGAAGGCTCTTTCCTTCTGCAAACACAGCCCTGGCAGTTTATATCTTCCATCGATGGCGACAACCATATTCCTATTTCCCATACTCATCTGTCCTGTGACCTTGACATTCCTGCCAAGGGAGACGTGGCTCTAGGTCCGCTCTCCTTGAATCTGGGCAGTCCTGTGGCTTCAGAGACCAGATCAGAAAAGGCCCTGCAGCTTTTGCCTTGTTCTCAGGGACACTTTCCTTTGAAGCTCTGAACTGGTAAGAAGTCCTGCTGTCCTGTGGCTGCCATGCTTGGGGCAACAGTTTCATCCGAGGTTCCAGCCGATAGCCAGCAGCAAGTGTGAGGCTGAGACCGCATGCAGCTAATTCTGGATGATTCCAGCCCCTAGCTGTCGAGACATCTCCCGCTGATGATACCTTCTAGCTGAGGCATCCGATGTGGGCGTACGCAGACAAACCGTCCTGCTCTGCTTTGTCTGAATTCCTGCCCCACAGAATCGATGATAATGAAATGGTTATTTGAAGCCCTCACATTTTGGAGTGATTTGTTGTGAGCTAATGGTAAGTGGAATACCAGGCTTATCTCCTACCAGCGTCATGGCCCTACGAGAAAGAGGGTCTTCTTCCCAACTGTTCTGAGGCAGGGTGGTCGTCAGACCCGGCTGGGTCACATTCCATCCTAAGCCAGAGGCTACAGTCAGGAACTATCATGTTCTAATGGGCCAGACCCAGACCACATGCCTGCTGGGAGTGGGGTCAGGCCTGGAAACCGCCACAATGTTTGGGAATGGGAAGAGATGCTTCCCCAAGGAAAAATTGGAATGATATAGGGACAAAGTGGTGGCTGGAAGATGGACAGGCAGAAATAACAGTTGCTCATTCAACAATTTACTAAGATAAATGAGCTTAATTTTTAAATGAATAAAACGAACCTCACCATGTGGCTCTGAATCCAGGATGCAGCCAGGGCCCCGGGGGCTGGGCACTTTGCTTCTTCCCCACGACTCTCCACCGTGGATTCCACTGCTGGGATCTCACGTGTCCATCCCCTCTGACGTAATGCGGGGGGTGGGTGTTAATCTACCCATTTGGCTGATGGGAAGACTGAGCTACAAAGGAGAAGGCTTGAGCCGACCCCAAGCGGAGCAGGATGGAGGAGTGGGGACCGAGCTGCAGGTGCCGACCCAGGAGCCCTTTCCTCCAGGCCGGGCAGACGGTGAGCCATGGGGACGTAGTGACTGCCGGGCCATCTGCAGTCATCCACCGCCTCCATGGTTGCTTGGCCATCGGGCTAATCCCTGCCCCATCTGTGGGGAGGACCCCCGAGAGGCTGTGGGAGACCCTGGCCCAGAGTCAGCAGGTGGATGGAGCAGTCAGAGCCACGCCCGCACTAAGGGCGACTCGGGTTCATTCCCAGGGAGTGAGAGTTTGGCCTCCCGGCCCATCAGCCAGAGAAGAAATCAATACCCATCGCCTCCAGGACTGAAGAGCCTAATATTTTGGAGCAGCCCAGGGCTCGGCTGATGTCTGGGCCTCTCCCGCGCCTCTCACCACACGAGCATCTCTGAATGACCCGGTGGAGACCTGAGAAGGTGGAGAGAAGCCCCGAGCGTGTGTCTCTCTGACCCGGCTTCCCAGTGGGCCCCACTTCAGAAGGACAGCCTCCCCCGTTTCTGGAGTGTTGGCCTGAGAGAGACAGCCACAGGTTGCGACTTTTGTCCAGATGCCCCAACCTGTTAAATCACTTCTAACTTGGACAGGAGTCGCCGAGACATCAGGCTGGGCTCGCATCCGCTCAGCCATCGGCTCCAAGCACCCCTCGTGCATTTCTCTCCCGTCCTGTTCCTGATGCTGCCCCAGGGGTTTACTGGCCTCACAACTAGAAGGAGATGGTCACCACGGAGACCCCGGCTGAGCTGACCAATCCCTTGTCAGATGTGTGTGACCCTCAGGCAGGGGGACTTGGGGGACCCAGAGAGTGGGAGTCCCAGCTCTCCACCTGGAAGCCCATGATCCGGCTGGGGAGTGAAGATGTGCAAAATAACGCCTTATTTCATTCAACAGACGCTTGCTGAGCCCGCCCCCCGGCCCCCCAGCACATGCCAGGTGCCGCCCTCGGCAGCCGGCCCAGTGGTCACTGTCCTTTGCTTGTGGGAACAAAGGGAGTGGCCGACAGTGCCACCTCGGGGATGGTCGGTGTGTCTGGGGGCAGGAGGGAGGAGAGCGTCACCCAGGAAAGGCTTCCAGGGAGAGGGGCAGCTGGCCGGGGCTTGTGGGGCAGCGAGGATCCCGCCTGCTGGAAAGAGCAGGGGAAGCCGCCGGAGCAGGGGCGCAGCATGGGGAAGGCTGCAGGCCACAGGGACACAGCAGGTTCTGGACAGAAAGCAACGCGTCGTGGCTGCAACGACACATGGGGATCTGAGGCCCGAAGGTTGGCGAAGGGCCCAAGGGGCGCGGTGTGGGGGGCGGAGAATGCGGGGCCTGGGGGGCCACGATGAGAGCGCCGAGGGTCCTTCAGAGCAGCAGGGAGGCCTGGTCGGGCTTCAGCAGGGACACAATGTGGTTGCCGTGTCCACGGTATGGGGCCGGTGGGAGTGTGTGCCCAGGGCCAGGGCGACCCATGAGAGGGACGAGGGGGTCACTTGGTGGGAGAGGCAGTCACCCGAACCAGGAGTGTGACGGCAGCGGTGCAGGAGGGGGCAGAGTGTGGAGATACCCAGGAGCCCGCGCACTGGGAATGAGGTCGGAGATGCGAGGGAGAGGAGGGCACAGAAGAGATGCTCAGGGCCCTGGAGGAAGTGACTAGAGCTCGAGTTGACTGACTGGTCCTGGCACAGGCCCAGAACTGAGCACTGGGCTTGGAGCACCCAGGGAAGCCCCCTCTGCCCCACAGGGCCCAGCATGACATCCATTTAACAGAGAAGGATACTGAGACTACAGAGGGGGGTTGACGTCCCCAGGGTCATGGAGTGGAAGCCGGAGCCCGCAGCCCTCGCCCTTGCCCTGCAGCCCATTGCGGGGACCTGGGGAAGTGGGCGGGGATCCAAGAGGGAGACTGGAGGAGATCTGAGGGTTGGTGGACAGAGAGGTGGGGAGAGGAAAGAAGGGGACCAGCGGTGTCCTGGTGGCGCCAGGCTCAGAGGGGACTCAACAGGTGCTGTCTGCTGGCCTGCTTCTCGTGCGTCAGTGCTGGTGGTCCGCTTCCAGCCTCTTGTGGCAGGTTTTATAGCACGAGGGAAGAAGTTGACAGGTCCTGGCTCCTGTGGGTACACCGTCTCATAGATTTGCTGGCTCACAGAGGGTCCTTCGGGCCTCAAAACTTCTGCTCAGATCACTTAGTGTTTGAGATACGATCCAGACGCCTTTTGCATTTTTGGTGGGACCTGGAGTAGAGGTATTTCAGGTATTAGCATAAGAAGGTCACTTAGTTTTTCACTCGGAGATTATAAATCGTTTGGAACTCTTTGGGGACAATGCATTTCACAGTAGGGCTGTCTGACCAGCTGCAAATTGAAAGTTCAAGTTCAAATGCCTCTCATCCTTGACTTTGATGTAACAGCACGTCACATTTTACTCCGGAGCTGCGTGCCTATGAGCAATGTCAGTTTTCGGAGTATAGAACCCCAACTCAAGGCGAGACAGCTCTGTACTCATCTGCTCGGGCCGTAACAAAGAGCCATGTACTGGCGGCTATGAACATCAGACATTTATATTCTCACAGTTCTGGAGGCTGGAGGCCCAAGGTCAAGGGGTCAGCAGGGTTATTTCTTCTCCCTGTAGAAGTGGATGGCTGTCTTCTCCCTGTGTCTTCACATGGTCTTTCCTCTGGGCATGTCTAACAAGGACACCAGTCCCGTTGGATTAGGGCAGCCCTAACGACCTCATTTAACCTCAATTACCTCTGCAAAGACTCTGTCTCCAAATATAGTCGTGTTCTAAAAACCTAGAGATTAGGACTTCAACGTACAAATTTTAGGGGGATGCAATCCAGCCCATAAAGGCTATTTTTCATGAAAGCAAGGCTCTTCTTTCATATTCAGCTATTCCAGCTCACACTCAGACCTGTCATTTCTTGACTCCCAGAGTCATTCATCTAGATGTCAGCAAGCATTTACTCAGGACTTCTTGCTTTCAGGTTCAAGGAATAATGGATGGTGCTGCGATCTTAAGAATGAGACACTGAATGCAGAGCGCATTTGGTCCAGCTGGAGAGATGAAAATACCGTATTAAAAAGATGCCCCAGTGTTCTTTTCCTATCGCCAGGAGGACAGACCTACAAGAGGAGAGTCTTTTGGTCAGTCGTGTTTGTCATTTCTAGTCTCTTAAGGGATATGCTGAACGTTGCCCGTATGCTGGTTCCAGACTTCCCATTTTGCCCACATGTAATTGACAATCTAGCCATTCTTGTTCTAGGGAGTCAGCACTAAAGAAGTCATCAATCTCAGGTTTAAAATTAACTGCAAAATGTAAAAGAGACAATTCAGCATAGGGGGAAGGTAAGCAGTGAGCTCATCTTGCAAACTTAAAAGCATTTTGGAATAAAACCATCATGCTTGGAAAACTGGAAACTGGAGGAAAATTCTGCCAAGTTTGTGATAAAAAAAAACTCATCATGTATCTTGAAACTCTTCAGGAATATTTTATCAAATGATCCATTTCCAGCAAGGTTATTTTGGGGATTCGTTTGATACCAGCTGACACGCTTCTATTCTACACTCACTTTGAAAACCACAGCCCCTGCGTTATAGTCTCCAATAAAGAAGCGAGCAGGTGGAGGCTAATCGATACATTTATTCCTATCCCCGCCTCATTCCCGCTTTAGATGATGGGAAAAAGTGTTGCATGAGTTCTGTATTTATTTTGGGAGAAAAGAAAAGGAAAATGGGGTGCAGTTGTCCCCAGGTGAACCGGCTTTTCATCTGCTCTCCTCCTGGTCACCCACGTGGAAGCAGGTCACTGCATACAGGCCCGGCTTGTGGAGACGGCTTGTGAACTTGGCCGTTCTACCTTAGATGAAAGCCCCACAGTCCAGGAGGACCTGTGGCCCTCCCCACAGAGGCCAAGAGCAAACCACTTCCTGGTGAGCCCATCATGAGATGGTTTTGTGAAGGCTGATGTCTGGTGATGCCATGGGCTCCCTAGCGTTCGGTCCCCTCTGAAAGCAGATGGAAAAGGGCTTGTTTTCAAAGAAGGGGATTCTGTGCCTCTAGGGAGGGACTTCTTTCCCCCAAAGCTCCACAGTTGACACAACTTGGGAACCCCTAATGATTGCTTTTGGTCTCTGGCAATGCTTCCACTCCATGGTCTGAGAGAGCATTCAAGGAGACCCTGACCTGGTAATGTGACCTCCATGTTGGGCTGGCAGGACTCATCTGTGTTCTGGGGTTTCTGGCTGGTTAATCCTCAAATTAGGTTCTTAAGTGATTACTGGTGAAGACCTCAGTGAGGTTAAAATTATAACCAGGCACACCTGGGAATTAGAATGTGAATGGAATATTTTGTGTTAGTAAACCATTTACAGCTAACACCTTCTGTCTTCAAACAGGGTTCCCCAGTGCATGGGGAAGCCCCGCCACCATCACCACCAGCAGCAGCACACCAGCACTTCCATCATCACCATCATCTTCCTCATCATCATTTCAGCCACAGTCTGCATCAACGACGGGCACTTATGAGTTGGGGGGATGCAGGAAAATGCTTTGGCGAAACAGAGCGCAAATGAAAAAAACATACTGGTAACAAAACAACCGGTGGATTTCTTGGAAACAATGTCTAAACCAGTGAAGATTTAAAGCATGCTAACTGCTCTTTGCCATGAAAATACTACAGGCTACTTCTAAGAACGGGCAGAGACATGAGGTCCAGAAATAGCTCTTGTTAATGGTGAATACTTTGAAATGAATGGGCGCTACGTTTGACATATTCTGAATTTTATATGTTCAAAGTGGTTGAGAGAAAAGTGAATCACCTGCAGAGAAAAAAAAAATAATTTCCAAGAGTATGGCTTTTTTTTTTTTCTTTTTAAATGGGGCCACTCAGATGTGGTGCAATTTGAGTCAATCCAAATCCTGCCATGCTGTCATAGGGGCGATGAAACCAAATCAAAGGAGGGGGAATTTGCACCTTTGCTGGCACCCCTCCATGCATCATTGTTCTTTCTCTTCATGCAATAGAGAATTTAAAGGTTATTATGAAGCTCTCCCATGTATTGTGCTGTCTAGGGAAAGCAGACAGCCACAAAGGGAAAGAGAAATACAATTAGAAGACCCGAGAGGTCCTATGAAAGAAAGCAGAGTGTGTAATAATATCAGACTATATCCTTGGGTACGTTTCCTTTGGTCCCAGAGACCATCCCAAATTTCAGCTGAAATCGGCTCAATTTAGAATTCATTTCTATCTAAACCCAATCGCATCCGATGAGCCTGGAGGGCTCCCACTTTTTTTTTTTTTTGAAGGTTGAAGCTCTGAACAGTGTCTCCCCTTGGGTGCCCCCAGAGCAGAGCTGGAGACAAGGGCTGGAGTCAGGTAGAGGTGGGAGGTGATTCCAGGAACTGAAGTGGGGGTGCTGGGGAGAGTAACAGAGAAGGAAGAGAAGTCAATCTACTAACTTGAGTTAGTTACTGTGGGTACTGGTTTTAAAATGTGGCCACGGGGCGCCTGGGTGGCTCTGTCATTAAGCGTCTGCCTTTGGCTCAGGGCGTGATCCCGGAGTCCTGGGATCGAGCCCCACATCAGGCTCCTCCACTGGGAGCCTGCTTCTTCCTCTCCCACTCCCCCTGCCTGTGTTCCCTCTCTCGCTGGCTGTCTCTCTCTCTGTCAAATAAATAAATAAATAAATAAAATCTTTAAAAACAAAATATGGCCACAAGTTTTTGATACTCTTGCAATCAAGAGATGGAGATCTCTGCCCCTCTCCTGACTTGTGACTCTTGCAGCAGCAGAAGCTATGCTAGGTGAGCCTCCAACAGCAGGTCAGAAGAAGCCACTCGTCTTCCACCTGGTCTGCTAGAACACTTGCTCTTGGGATCCCGAGCCCCCGTGCAAGCAGCCCACCTCCCCTGAGGTGGGTAGTCCCAGCTGAGAGTCACCTTTGAGCCTTCCCAGGGAGATGTCAAACATGGGAATGAAGAAGCGTCCAGATGATTTGGTCCACCAGGGATCTGAGTCCCCTGCACTGTAGTTCTTCCTAGTGGAGGCCTTCACACGCCACGGGGCTGTGTCCTACCTGAACTCCCGACCCAGAGCGTCAGTGAGCACCACACAGCAATTATTGCTTTATGCCACTCAGTTTTGAAGTGTTTGCTACACAGCAGTAGAGAACTGGGACACGCAGGTGGGTAAGTGGGCTCCGTCCCGCTGGAGACCTTCTCAGAAACCATGCAGAATGTGCCTTCTCGCTGTCTGCAGATTTACAGGGAGGGGAATGTTTACCCACCGGCTCTCATCCCAGGCTGGTACTGTTTATATTCATCTTATGCTCCGCCTGGACATTTTCTCCAGATAGCTCACCACTAGATCTTTCACTCCATCAGATCTTTGCACAAATACTGCATTTGTAGGGAGGCTTTTCTTGCCTGTCCTTGCTATACTGCATCCCCTTGGCACGTCTCTCTCCTTCTGGCTTTATTTATCCCCATGGCACCTAATGCCCTCCAACAATCTTATTTGGGTTACCACTTTCTTCCCCTAATTAGAATAGAGACTCCGCAAGGGCAGTCATGCTTCTCAGTTTGCTCCACGCTTTATCTTTGGCTCCCAGAAGAGTGCCTGGCATGTTCTAGGCACTCTATAAAAATTTCCTGAATGAACCAAACAAATTTCATTGCCTGAAATTCATTGCCTCTTTATCATTTATCTTTCCCTGAAAGACAAAGAAATACAGTGGGCATAATTGTTAATGTGTGGCAGAGAAAGATATATAATTGAAATTAAGCTTTTTAATTTTTTGGAAATTTCAAATGAATGTTATTGGATCTGGACCTTTTCTGGGTCCATGCTTTCTCTTCTCATTATGAGCTCAAAACATTCACTCTAGTTTAACTTTTCATTCCTTCTGAAATACTGGCTTTATTTCCTGGGTGGCCCCATTGTCTACTGAAGACATTTTAATATGATACGTTCAAGGTTACTGATAATGTTTGAAATATTTCTTAAAACTTGTTTTGCTTTGGCAAGATTCGGAATCCATAAACACATTCTGTTAGGCATTCTCTCACTTAGTGTTTACATATTTCTTTAAAAAACAGTGATTTTCCTTCTGTCTTAGAGTTATGTTCATGCCTTTCCTTATTTGCCTCATAGCCTGCTGCGAAGACACAAAAATTTGTTTAAAAGGCAAAGAATCATTCGTATCTGCTTCCCCAATGGCCCCTAAATAAGTATTTTCCGCCAGTTGATGTATCTGCTATTACCGTATGAAATCTGCTTTTATCCAGAGGCGCACAAATGAATCCTTGCAATACCTATCACAACATGTGTATCTTAGGGGAAAAAAAAGGCCTTTAAACATTCATATCTTCCCAAGCAGTGGTTTTCAGAAGCTGAAGTCACAAGGACCAGGGTTGTCTTGAGAGAAAGATAAGGCAGAGCCTTGGCAAAGACTGTAAAATCACTTCTTCACTGAACCTGGAACTTTGTTTAACGGGAATCATGATGACTCCCCCTTTGTGTGACTGACGGTGTGTGATAGAAAGAAGCCGCCCGTGCGGGTCTGTGTGCACCTGCTCCGTTTTCATCATGTTCTGCCCCGGGGAGAATGTACGATTACCCTGCGGCCAGGAGCCCCGAGCTTCTCCACGCAGGTCGCCCTTTGCTCCCAGATGCTGTCGGGAGGCACGTGGAGGAGCTCCTGCCCCGGGCCGGTGGTAAGGGAGGGGAGCGCCCGTCCTCTTCCTCTGCTCCTCTCCACCTGTGAGGTGGCAAGGTGGGCAGCTGCCGGGCCCGGTGGGTCAGCGCAGGGACCTCACCTGGGGGCCCAGGCGGCGCTCCGCTGTGCCGGGTCCCTGCTTGGACTCCATCCAGAAGTTGAACTCGTGACAGAAAGCCAGTCCTGCCCTCCTGTGAACACTCTATTTATGTCTAGTTATGTCCCCTGAAGACCAAGTTCAACCAGGAGCGAATCATCTCTGTGCCCAGAATGTGGAACACCGGCTCCTCAGGCTGCCTTCTGGAAGGAAGAGGGGCTGGTGGATGGGGAGGTGCTGGGCTCCCATCCCTCTCTCCAGGCCACTGTCCCCAGGGAAGTTGTCCCTGTCCCTTCATGTTCCCTTCCAGCTGGGAGAGGGGCTTCTAGCAGCTCCTCCTTCTCCGAGCTCCTGGGGGGTCCCGTGGCTGACACGCGCAGAACATTTCCATCGGGCACACAGTGGGGCTCCTGGGTCTGGACTGTTCCTATGTAGGTAATCCCTAAAGCCAGAGCAGGGGTTTCTGGTGCCGATTTGAGAAAGTTACCCACGTCCCCAAAGGCAAAATGCAGGCAAGGGCGGTTCTCAGGAGGACGTTGGCCCCACACCCAACACCAAGCAGCACTAACGTCACAAGCAAAGTTGGCTGGTGGCCTGTTCATAGCCCATCGGAACGGACCTGACACTCCCGTTTCTCATGTGGACGCTAAGAGTCCTCTCCCTCCTTTGTCCCCTCTCCCCGCCTCCCTCCCTTTCTTTCTCTTTCTGCTTTTTGTTCACATTGCACCTAAAAATGCCTCAGTGGCTAATAGAGGCCCGAGCTCTCTGACAAGTAGAGGAGCCCGTCTAAGGGAGAATGGGTCCTTGATGAAGATGAGTTGCTGGGATCTTGACATTTTTCTGCAGGAAAGTTCCCCCCGTTTCCAGGGGTGGGGCGAGAGAGCAGCCCAGTGCATCCACACGGCGGGGTGAGGTGTTCTGTGCAAACCCACCGTCTAATGACCCCTCTGCCTGTGGTTCAGGGTCGGGAGGATCGTGACAGGGGAGGGCTCCTGGAAGGGTCGCTGGCCCCTCAGTTTCCTCCATGAATCTGGGGCCTGGCTCTGCCCAGGCAGCCACCCGACACTGGGCTTTGTGCTGCCCCCATGTCCAGATCAGGGTCAGTCCTCAGGCCGAGGCCTGGTCTGTGGTGACCGCACGTGGGTCCCTGACACGCACAGCCTCCTGGTCCCCTGGGCCCCGAGGGAGGCGTCCCCGCTGCTCCGTAGGCAGAGCCGCTCCTGCTTCCAGATCTGGTGAGTTTTCAGCACAGGTGCAGAAGACCCCGTGTGCCACCAAATGCCTGTCACTCAGGCCGGTGACCTCCACATGTGTCATCGTATGGGCCTCCCTCTTCTTCCAGCGCATGTCCAGTCCACAGAACTCAAACTAGCCCCTGTCTGTCCACCCTTCCATCCCCCTGCTGTCACCCACGTCCTCACTTGGGTCACTACCACAGCCCCTGACAGGTCCTCCTGCTGCCCTCCTCGCCCCACGCCCAGACCTACGCTCCACACACACCCAGAGTGAGAGCGAGCTCCGTTAGAGACACATGAGACCTGTCACCCTGAGTCAGTGTGTCGGTGGAGAAAGTGGGCTGCCTCCTCATCGCTCCCACAAGGCCCAGCACCATTCCCACAGGTTCCCCCAAATCACCTGCTACCACCTCCCCCTCACTCCCTCCATCACAGCCAACCGGCCTCCTGCCTCCCCCTGCAGACCCCAAGTCTTCCTGCCTCAGGGCCTTTGCACGTGCTGCCTCCTCTTCCCCAAGACCTGCTGTCTCAAGCCCTGCCAGTCTCTGCTCAGATGTCACCTCCTCAGATAGCGGCCCTGACGGCCTGTACCTTATGTCACGTCCCCATTTCCTGTACAGATTCTGTCACCATCTGAAATTGATTGACTCATTTGATGGCCTCCTATTGTCTTTTGCACCCACAGGAATGGCGACCACATGGGAGTGGGAACTCTGTCTGCTGTTGGATTCCCGTTCTGAGAACAGGGCCAAGGCCGAGTCAGTTCTTGATCTGCATTTGCTGAGGAACCGAAGGAGTGAGAAGAGTAATAGAATGGCATGTTAGGAATTCTAAAATACCTAAATCATAGACTATTTGAGTCAGAGGAAGCCCTTGGAAGTCATTTAGTCACACCCATTCATGTTGCCATTGGGTAAACTGAGTCTCAGGCGGACAAGTGATTTGCTGCCCATCTGAGGCCCCGGGGCTGCCGCTCGGTCAGGAGAGGGAACAGCCGCCTGTGTCGGGTGATGAGCGGCTGTCAGGGCTTCTTCTCCCCTTGACACGAGGCCGAGGGAAGCGGACACAGAAGGCACAGACACACCGAAGGCTAAGTGACTGAAAGCAGGGGGTTCGGAGGAGACGGAGCTGGGGGGGGCGGTGGCAGGGGAAGGCTCCCCTGAGCGTGAGGAGGTCAGGTGGCTTGGAGAGCAGGTGAACCCCAAATCTGCTNGCGGTGGCAGGGGAAGGCTCCCCCGAGCGTGAGGAGGTCAGGTGGCTTGGAGAGCAGGTGAACCCCAAATCTGCTGGTCACCCGTGCGAGTGTCTTGGGCAAGAACAGGGTGAGGCCCGTCCCTCGAGAATTTACCTCCCGGACTGAAACACTGCTGAGCGCCCGTCCCGGCCAGAAGGTCTTTCGGAAGGTCAATCAGCTTCTGCCGGCTTCTCCGTCAGCTTCCTGGGCTGCCTCCCGAAATCCCCGCAGGCTGGTGCTCGGAATCATGGAAACGTGTCTTCTCAGAGTTCGGGAGGCCAGAAGTCTGGAACGACGGGGTCGGCGGGGTGGGTTCCTCTGGCGGCTCTGAGGCGGGTCTGCCCCTCACTTCCCAGGCTGGCCAGGAGGACAAGGACTCTTTCTCGTTTGTTCTCTGGTGCGTCTCGGGCCTAGAGCTGGCCTGACCCATCACAGGGGCTCGAGGACACTGGCGAACTTATCGTGAGGAGCCTGCCAGGCCTCGCTCTTCAGGTGAGCTCCGTGCAGCCGCCCTGGCCGGACACCTGCCTTGCACACAGCGGCCTTGCAGGCGGGGAGGAGACAAGCAAACGGGTCCCTATCCCGAGCTGTCATTCCCTGGCTGGGAGACAAAGAGCAGAACAAGCAGGGATTAACACCAGGTGGGGACAGTGGCCCAGAGGCAGGTGCAGCAGGACGGTGAGGGTGCAACAGCCGCTGTGCAGGCCCAACAGGCCGTTCGGGCAGGGACTGGTGGCCACGGGGACAGGGAGTCCCGGCCTGGAAGGCAGGAGCTGGGGGCGGGTGGGTGCTGGGGGCTGGCTGGGGCAGAGGGCTCCGTGGTGCCAGGCCTGGGTGTGTGTGAGCGGCAGCGAGGGCCAGAGTGGCTGCAGGGACATGGGAAGGGGGACGGGGATTGAGGTCGGAGAGGCACTGGGACCAGCGCCTCAGATGACCCTGCCGGCCACTGAGAGGACGCCGGCTTTCCCTGAGCCTGATGGGAGCCACCGAGAAGGTCTGAGCCGATGAGTGTGTGTCACGAGGACAGTGGGACCCGGGAGGGGACAGTCTGCGGGGCCCCTGAGGAGCACGGGGGGTGGGGCAGGCAGGTCCGGTGTGGGGTTCCCAGGGCCCAGCTCGGGCCCCACATGGGAAGGTCGGGCTGGGGGCATCTGCTGCTCGAGGGGCAGAGGCAGTAAGAGCAAAGACGCAAGCCAAGGATGACCCGAGGGCTTGGCCTGAGCCGCTGGAGGACCAAGGTGCTAGCCTGTCAGGGGTGGGGTCTCGGGAGGGGCAGGCGGGGCAGGGAGGGGCCGAGGCGCAGGGAAGGGAGGCTGGTGCTGAGCCTCGCAGAGACACCTTCTGGAGAGGATAGGGCCTGAGCCCACTTGCCCCAGGTTCTAGAATGTCCTTCCTTCGTGCTGCGAGGACAGCCACCTCTGTCCTCAGGGAGCCTGAGAAGCCAGCCAGACTCTGCGCTTGTGTCTCCCTGTGAGGGACAAAGGTCAGTGTCACAGCAGTCAGCTCTGATGCTGGCTTCAGGCCAAGACCCTTAATATTCAATGAGAAATCTGCATTGATGAAATTTTCATTAAAGAAACATTATCCCTTTCACTCTCCTTGTTATTCTGTGGCTTTGAGTATCCGGCTAATTTGGGTTTGATTACCCCGATGATCTGAAGATTGGAGCATTATTAAAAATTTAGATGAGCAATGATATGTCTGGACCTCCCTCTCCTCTCGCAGCCAGAGCACAAGGGGCTCTGCTAATGACTGCAATGAATTCGGGGCAGCCGTAGCAATTAGAGAATTATCTATAGTTTGAGGGAGTTTCGACCCCTCTGCCTTCCACAGAAATGAGCTGCTTGGCTTCCAGGGCACATAGATTTAATTGACAAAATGCATCAAAAGGAAATTCCAGTCCTAGACCCAGTTTTAGGGCTAATGAGCTGTATGTTTGCCTGAGCAGTTCCCTTCCCCTTCCTGTGACTCACACGTGTCCCGTCTGCAGAGTAAGGAGGCTGACCAGGGCAGATGCCTAAAAGGGGTGGTCTGTGGGCTGAAATCAGCTCAAGGAGGGAATGTGTCCTGCACGCTGTTTTGATTGTTTGATTGTTTTGAATGTGTCCTGCACGCTGTTTTGATTGTTTGAAGACCTGCACGCAGGTCTTTCCCAGACCTGCGATTGCGGGTTCTATGTGTTTCGGGGATGTTACCTTGTCTAATTCTTCTATTCATGAGATAGATACACTCATTCCCACTTTACTGATGGGGAAATGCTGGCCAATGTGGCTTAAATGACTTTCCCTGGGTCACCTGCTTGGCAGGAGGAAAGGCAGGATTCGAACCCAGGTGGTCTGGCTTCCAGAGTCAGTGCTGTAAACATTATACATCTGTGCCAAACTGTTGTTTTTACAATTATCATTTTTGGAAGCACGCTGTTCAAAATAATTGTCAGAATTTTAATAGTGTGTATTTTTATATAAAACATAGCTTATGGGGCACTTGGGTGGCTCAGTCAGTTAAGTGTCCGACTCCTGATTTCTGCTTAGGTCATGATCTTGGGGTTCTGGGATTGAAATCCAGCATCAGACTCCATGCTCAGTGAAGAGTCTGCTTAAGGGTTTTCTCTTTTCCTCTTCCTCTGTCTCTCCCCCCGACCCCATGCTCAATCTCTCTAATAAATAAATAAATAAATCTTTAAAAAAACACTAAAAGCAAAAAAACATAGCTTATATGTCAAAATGATCGAGCTCTTTCAATACTCAGTCTACATTTCCTCCTTGCTATAAGCGGCTAGTACCAACATCCCCTTAGGATGCAACATTCTTCTCCAGGTCTGGCAAACCCCCAGTCCCAGAGTCTCCTCATCACTGTGGCTGAGTGCCATTTGCTTATTGAATTTTTCCTTTTAATAATGCTTGGATTGTTGTACTCTTTGACTTACCTGTCCAGTGCTGCTAGGCATTTGGGCTTTTAACCTCTGAGCTTGATGCTCTCTTTGTCTTTGCTTGTTGTTGGACTGTTTGGTTTCATGAGACTATAGCAACAAAACTAATTTACCATTTGTCTAGTTAAGAGATATGCAGATATTCTTCAATTATAGCTTTCTAGGTATTTATGTCTAATGTTTAATATGCAAGAAGGGACCCCTCTCTTTTTAGGTATGATGCAATAACATAGATTAGACCAAGGGAACACCTAGCAAAGCTTAGTAAACTGAAAGAATAGAGCGAGGAAGAAAGATACTTGAAGGCATCAGAAAGCAGCCCAGGCTGCCAGGACTTGGGGGTCCACGATTCCAGAGAGAAGTGATACACACGCAGTGAGCCCTTCACTTCACCCCTTCTCTCCTCCCACTAGCTGTCAGTTTGTAAGTGCAGAAAGGCCCTGAGAGCAGAATGTGGCAGCAGAGAACTTTATGCTAAGTTCACAGATCTGTTGAGATACAAGTTGGCATTTGAGGCTACCAAGAAATCCAGCACTGGGGGCCCAAGACATCAGAGAAAATAAGCCCCTTGACAGTATGTCTGACTTTCTGCAGCACTTCCAAGAAGTATTTGCTGAGTCCTAAGCTTATAGAACAAGATGCCTAGGAAATCAAGCCAAAAGGTGGTTTCAGAGAAGCTAAGAAACTTAGCTGCGTGTTTACCAATACCACATGTCCCTGACAACACATATTAGAGTTCAAGGCTTGAAAAACAGGAGTCCTGAAAAATGTGCAAGTCTTACAGTTGAGATCCTAGAAGGACTTACTCTAAGAGTAAGTTCAAACCAAAATAAACTAGACCTTGTAAAGACTGTCAATATGCCGTAAATGATCTTAACTCCAGACTTGATCAAGGAAATCTGCCCCCATCATTGCGGCTGGTGGAAGAATTTGCTCTCTAGGAGAAGACAACATCATTAAGGGACACTAAATTTTTCAAATAAGACATCCAGAATTCATAAAAAGTTACCAAACATAATAACAGCAGGAGCCAATGACCAAAACCAAGTGGTGAAAAAACAGAAGCTAGGAAAAGACACAGATGACAGGTGCTGGAATATACCAGAGAAGAACTTTGAAATAATTACTATCCATGTGTCAACAGTGGGAACATTTTATCAGAGAAAGGCAGTTTATACAAAGAGTCAGATGAACAGCCTGAAACTGAAAAATAAAATAAGTAAAAATTTAAAAAGCCACAAGAGATTGGCATGTCAACAGTTTAGTTAAATAAGAAAATAAGTTTGTTGAAAATATCCACACTGAAGCACGGAATAAAAACATGGAAAATAAGGAGTATTGTGAAATGTTCTAAGATGTGTGTAATTGAAATTCTAAAAAAAAAGGAGAGGGACTATGTTGCCAAACACAACTTAAAGAGATTTTGAGGATTTTCCCAAAGCTAATGAGGAACCACATCAAGCTGCAGACGGAAGAACTCCTACCATGATAAAAACAGGGAAATACACACTGGATTGCATCATAGTGACACTGCCAACAATGAGGACGAAGAGGAAATCTTGAACTCAGCTGGAGAAAATCCACACATTGCCTTCAAAGGAAAAATGATGATAAACAGCTGACTTCTCAATGAGAACAATGGAGCCAGAGGATAATGGAATACAGCTGAAAGAAGAAAACCTGGCAATTCACAATTTTATACCTGTCGGAAATACGCTTTGAAGATGAAATAGGGCATTTTTTTAGAGAAGCAAAAATTCAGAGAATTTATTGCCAGCAGGTCGGCACTCAAATAAACACTGAAGGGAGTAATCGAGATAGAGGGAAAATGATTTCAAATGAAAATTCAGAAACACATGGAAGAATGAAAAGCCATAGTATGGGTAAAATGTGGGCATGTTTAACGAGTTCACAAGACAATAATAATAATGATAATGTCCTGATGGGTCTATAATCCACATGGAATTAAATTGAGCTGTGATAACAGAAACATCCAGAAGGATGATAAGTGGTGGGACAGTGTCCTAAGAGTCTTTGTTGTTCAGGAAGTGGTAAGGTTCTATTTTAGGGTAGATTCTAACCAGCAAAGGATATATGTCCTAACCCCTAGTACATGCATTAAAATAATAATGAAGTCATCAAAATGAACAGTGTAATTGAAGTTTATAAAATAGAATAATAAAAATAACTGACAGTACAAAACAGGGCAGAAAAGGAGAGAAAAGGTGATACAAATAGAAATAGAATAAAAGAGAAGTCCAAATAGAAAATGAGTAGTAAGAAAGTAGACTTACATCCTAGGAATAATTACATTAAATGTAAACAGAAAGGCTGAAAGGCTGGTCTTGTTTTTTCATCCGTAGAGAAACATGGATCTCTTTCTCACCTACTACAGTGTTTCAGAGGTAGGTGTGCTTGTGAGTCACTCCAGGAGCTTATGGAAATGTGGGACTCCCCAGGCCCAAGTTCAATATTTAGGTGTGGGATTTGAGAAGTTGCATTTATGATAAGCACAGACCCGCCTTATGGTGGAAGATCTCGGATCCTGGGTCATTTGCATGAGGGCAAAGGTCCCTCACTGAAGACAATTCTTTTACAATTCCCTGCATTTATTTGTGTGCTTGTATTTCCCCCTGCTCAGCTCTAAGCGTCACAAGAACTAACGACGTGCTTGCAATCTATCCTCACCCTCCATCTCACCTAGTCAGGTCCTGACCACTCGGCACAGACCAGCTGTGAGGAGAGTCCAAAGTGGGCAGCGTGCCATCCCCGTATTCATCTATTTAGTGATTGCTGGAGCTCAAGCCCAGAAAGTTAATCCAGGGCTGGAGAAGGAACCTGACACTGTGTGGGGACACACGACTCCATCTTGTTCGGGATGCCGGCTCCCCCGGGGCCATCTGTGCACCGAGCCAAGGCCCTGCTGGGGACAGAATGCAAATGGGGAGTTTCAAGGCCAATGGCAGCTGGCCTGGCCACTGGCTCCTGGCTTCCCCAAGGGTCCCAGTCCTTGGCAAATGAAGGTGAAATAGGGATATCATCCTAGGGTAGGAGGCCTCACACCAGCCCTGATGTGTTGGGAAGCTCTTTCTGTGACCGCCCCTGACGTGCTGGCTGTGCTTCCGGATCCACAAGAGTGGACCTGAAAGGGGTGCCTTGAGGCAGAGGCCACACGGGGTTGGGGGCATAGGCCTGTCCTGCCTCAGGCTGCCCAGGGCACAAGTGCTGGGCTGTGAGTTTCTCCTGGTAAGTCTGCCGGGATTGGAGGGGCAGCTCAGAGCTCTAGGCACCACGGCCCCATGTCCTAGGTCTGACCAGGGAGGTATCGGTGGCGGTGAATCTGGCCATGCTAATTTGTCTAACTCCACCAAAAAAAAGGGTGGAATACAGGTGACTTTCTCCTTTTGTCTCTTTTCATTTTTACACTGATAACGGTTTTTCTTTTTTTGAGCAGTTTTAGGTTTTTTTTTTCTTTTTTTCATTTCAATACCATTTTAAAAATACAGCTGTCCTGCAGAGTTACGTTCATTTCAGGTGTACAATGTGATTGGACAAGTTTACACATTATGCTGGGCTTACCACAAGCGTAGCTGCCATCTGTCCCATACAGTGCTAGGACATTACCATTGACTGTTCCCTATGCTGTGCCTTTTCTTCCATGACTCATTCATGCCAGAACTGGAAGCCTGTATCTCCCTCTCCCCCTCACCTGTTTTACACAAACCTCCCCCCCCCCGCCTCCACCCGGAGCAGTTTTAGGTTTATAGAAAAACGGAGCAAAACGTACAGAGTTCTCAAGTCCCTCCTCAACCCCTCCCTTTCTTACTTTGCCTTATTACTAACGTCTTGTGTTGGTGTGGGGCATTTGTTGTAGTTGCTGAGCCAATATTAATGTGTGATTATTAACTACAGTTCCTGGTTTACACCAGGGTTCACTCTTTGTGTTGTATATTCTATGGGCTCTGACAAATGTGTGAGGGTCATAACCCTCATGCAGGGTCTTACAGAAGAGCGTCATTGCCCTAAAAATCCTCCGAGCTCTGCCTGTTCACCCCTCCCTCCTCCAAAACCCCGGGCAACCACAGATTCCCTGATCTACAGTCTCCATAGTTTTCCCTTTTCCAAAATGTCATATAGCTGGAGTAATACAGTCTGTAGCCTTTTTAGATGGGCTTCTTTTATTTTGCAATGTGCATTAACATTTCCTCTGTATCTTCTCCTGGCTTGATAATATTCCATTGTCTGGATGTATTAGTGTTTCTTATCCATTTACCTCTTGAAGGATATCTTTGGTCTCTTTCAAGGTTTGGCAATTCTGAATAAAGCTGCTGTAAACATCCCTGTGCAGGATTTTGTCTGGACTCAGGTTTCCTGTTCCATTACGTAAATGCAAAGGGCACTATTGCTGGGTCATACGGTGAGAGTATGGTTAGTGTTGTAAGCAGCCCCAAACCGTCTCCCAAAGTCTCTTTTGTCTTTTTCAGACTTTAAAATTAATTTCTCTGGACCCCCATAGCGCTCAGAAAAATTAATTTTAGAAGACCCAGCACTGGGGACATCATCATGAATTCACAAAAATCTGGGAGGAAGAGAAAACCCTAGAAGTCTCCAGAGAGAAGGAATTGCTCTCAAATTCAGGACCAGGACTCAGGAAACGACCCTGGGCTTGAAAGAGAGCAGTGCCTTCAAACTTCTTGGGAAATTCACTCCCAGTGTAGAGTGTGAACCATGGCCACATCAGAGATCAAGGGCAAGGTCAGAATAAAGACATTGACCCGCAAGCTCACAGAGAATCAGCTCCTCTGTGCCCTTTCTCAGGAAGCCATGGGAGGAGGATGTGCTGAGCCAGCACGGGGTGGGTCAAGAAAGTCGCCCCTATGGGTCCCAGACAAGGACGCAGGAGATCCTTCCTGGGGGAGAGGGGCGGGGTCTCCAGGACGAATCAGAGCACCGGGGGAACGTCGGGATCACTGCTCTGAAGCGGATCCTGAGAGCGGCCCTTCCCTGGAGGGAGATGCCAAGAAAACCATCACCCGGTCTCCTTACCTGACGGTGTGAGCAGGCCGAGGGGTGGGTTATAGGCAGGGCAGAGAACGTAGGGATGCATTGGGGACAACAAAGTAAAAATCATAGGAAGTAGGAGAAAGTCAATTGCTCATTTTAGAGACACAAAACAACACACAATTGTCCCTTGTGAAAGGGAGAGTTGAATTTCACACCACACAGCTCATCTGTGGACGCTTTTGCTCGACGACGGTAGTGTGAACCGTGCACAGTCCTTCGGCACACAGAGTCTCGATTTGACTGTCAGGATGCAGGGAGAGGGTGAAGGTGTGAGCAGGGCTGCTTTGTGGACGAAATCTTCATAATTCTGTTTTATAGCAGGAAGGCAGGAGGTAATGAACTAGCAAAATTAACAGGCAGCTACGTAAACATATTCCTGAGGAATACAGAAGCAGATATTCCCAGAAACACTAAAATTGCTGAAAATGGGTGTTTCTGGAGCACAGAAATCAGTAGCGATGGGGGGGGGGCAGGGGCCTGCAGGATTTTCCCTCTCAGTCCTGTACTCCAATAATCCTCTTCGACTTTGATAAAAAATTATAATTAAATGAAAAAAGAATCGGTATCTTGGGGTGTAGATATTATATATAAATAAAAACATGCAGTGTCACGGTCCTAATTGCTTTTCTTCTGCCCGGATATGGTTTTGGTTCTCACGTTGTCATAGGCAGTCCAAACTTTCTTTTGTTCACTGTATCGTATTCCTTTGCGATGGCACTGCCACCGTTCTTGATCCATTTGCCCGATGGACATTTGGGATCTTCCCGAGTGTTCGCTCTTATGGACAAGCCTGCCGTGAACATCTTGGGGTGTGTACGCATGTGTGTGTTTTCCCCAAGTTCGATTCTTAAGACCGTCCTTGCTGGATCAGAGGTGTTCGTGGATAATGCCAAGTCGCCGAGCACTTGTCTAAAGGGCTAAAGTAACAGCAAAACATATTAAAAAAAAGTTTATCTGATTCAAGCTAGATTTTCTTTTCTTTTTTCTCCTTTTACTGAGAATTCTATGGTTGATTGCTTCCACCATATGTCTCCTCAACCTGTCTGTACCCTCTATTTATTTCTTCCACAAACACTGACTGATTGCTCTATTTTCCAGGCCCTGGCTGTGACACTGGCCACATGGTGACAGAGGGTACAGGCCCTGTCTTTGAGAACCCGAGGCTGGGAAAGAGATGTGTGAAGAGATGATTAAGGGACAGACAAGGAAGGTCGTAGTGAAAGAAACAACAGCTGTGGGATCACAGGCCCGGGTGACTGCCTGGCCCCCTTCTCAGGGTGTCTCTGTCTCCCTCCCTCCAGCAGCTCCGTCCAGAAGCCTCTGGACCAGAGTCACTCCTCCTTCCTCCCTCTCCATCCTCCCATCCCCAATCTGGCAGCACACCTTCTTCCTCACCCCTCCTCCTCTGCCCCTGCCTGGCCGCTTCCAGATTGTCTGCTCCCTGCAGGGCCCCTGACCTGCCCACAGGTGCGTCACATCTGCCACCCCTCAGCGCAAGGTGGCCTGTGGCTTTTCATCTCCTTCAGAGTAAAAGCCAGTGACATTACAGGGAGTTATGGGCTGAATGTCTGTGTTCCCCCCAAACTCATATGTTGAAAGCCTACCCCCCCCCAACATGACAGTATTAGGATTCGGGGCCTTTGGGAGGGGATTGGGTCATGAGGGTGGAGCCCCCATGAGTGGGATTCGTGCCTTCGTAAGAGACACAAGAGAGTTTGCTCCTCTTCTCTCCTACCTGCCATGCGAGGATACAGGAAGTGTCATCCGCCCGCTGGGAGAGACACCAGAACCCGCCTTTGCTGGCGACGCCATCTCAGACTCCAGCCTCCAGATCTGTGAGAAATACCCTTCTGATGTTGACAAGCCACCCCATCTACGGTGCTCTGTCAGAGTGGCTCCAACCGACCGACACGCAAGGGTCCTCAAAGGCCTGTAGGATCTGGTTCTTTCCTCCACATTTTCTGTCTTGGAGTATGACGCCAGGTCAGTGCCAAGGAGAGACAAAGAGAGGTTGTCTGTTGACCAGAACACGAGAGGAGCTTGCCTCTCCCACCCAAAACAGCCAGAACAGAACATTCTTTTCCTGAAACGGTGACCAAGTGCATGAGGAGATCCCGGCTCTTGCGATCACTGCAAACATCATTATTCTAGAACAGTGAGTGTGTTAGGACTATTGCTGGCTTGTTTGGTGTTTTGACTCGATAATTGTACTGTTTTGAGTGGTAGTTTTATACACAGGAAGCAGGCTACCACCAGCTTCTTGTCTCCCAAGTGTGACGGAAACACAAAATGATGGAGGCTCCCTGCCCTTGGTCACCCGACAGGTGGCACCAAGGTGGACTTGAATCCCTTAAAGACAGCCTTGGAGGAGGAGACGGTCCAGGCTGGAGGGAGCTGACGTGAGGCCGCGAGGGTCTCCGTAGCAAGGCTCACCCACAGCTGAGTCCAGCTCGGGGCCCAAGGGCCCTGCTCCCCACGCTTGGAGCTCAGCTCACAGGGAGCAGGGACAGGGGCCCACCTGTGTAGGACCAGGGCCAGGCCTGAGGACAAGGCGGAGGGCTCTTGCCAGGCCGGCTGGAGCCGTATTCTTAGCTGGCTCCGTGTTCCTGTCATGGAGACTGAGGACAAAAGACAGAAAGCCCAGCAGGGCTTTTCGGGGTCCATGCGGCACGCCCAAGCAGCCCAAGCCGCTTTTCGTCTGGTTTTCTTTCTTTCCTGGGAATGTTCTGTAATGGCTGGAGCCCACTGAGAGCAGTACGGCTATTTTAGGGCTTTTGTCAGGTGTCAATTTTAATATCAAAAGTAATATAAAAATATATTTTATTAAAATGGAAATAGTTTGGAAGTATTTGGGGTAAAAACATCCCCCTCTTCCACAATTCCACTCCCCTTCTCATATTAAACTCTATGATGATTTCAATATGAATTTTTCTAGCCTATTTTGTAGGCACATACCTCTAGAAATGTGGGCATGCAAACACACACGTAAGAGATGCATACATTAATTATTCTTTATTTACTCTTCGCAAAACAGAAGTCTTGGCTGTGTAATTCTCTGGAAGTATGTATTGGCCTACCTCTCTCCTTTAAGCGTTGATGTAGTCATGTGTCGTATGGATGGACCATCAACCACCGAGTTGTAAATCTGTGGATGTTTTCCATTTATTTGTGTATCATTCATTCATTTACTTTCGCTGTTATTAATATTACCATAGAGAACATCTTTGGGCATATATTTTTAAATATTTAATGGCATCCTTCGTTATGCAGAAGTTTAAAGTTTAACGTAGTAGATTGCAAGAGAAACTCAACTTGAACCTATTTCGGCAATTCATATAACTGAAAAATTCAGAGGTCAGTCTCCAGGTACTGATAGATTCAGGGGCTCAAACAGTGTCATCGGGATCCTGTTACTTGCACTCTGTTCATCATAGTGTCATTCTTGGGCTCTCTGGAGTGATAAGAGGGCTTCTGGAAGTTCCCAAACCAGCCATATTTCTAGTCTACTTAAAAATTTGACTAGATTAATGAAACCTCAGTCTAGAAATGGTTTAAACACTGATGCCCCCCACTCCCCCGCCCCCAACACATAGCAAGAAGGCTAAAGGTAGTTAGCTCTGAGTGTGATTCCGTAACAAAATGTGAGGTCCAGGTGGATTTCTATGCAGTTCTGTCAGCCTCTCAAGTGTAGTCCTCACATGGCGGCTGCATCTCTAAGCCTGTTGTGTTCACACATAGCATGCAGTGAAGCAGGCAGGGAAACTTCTCGTCAGCACGTCTCTGTTTCAGCAGATCTGGCAAATCTTTCCCAGGACCGCCCCCTCCTCACCCACGCCCCTCAACAGGTGCTCCTCGGATTCCACTGGCTACAGCCAGTCATGTGCCCATGGCTCACTGCAAAGGAGGATGGGAGAGCAAGTCACGGGCCCCCTCTAGACTGGGCCCCACTTTCTCTCCACTCTGTCATCCTCTCCGAGTGAACAGTGGAAAGGACTTGTTAATGAGCTCTTTTCCTTTTCCTCTGCATTTCCCTTGTTCTCACCCCCTCACACTTGTGCCAAATTGTCCCTTTGTCTGGTAGGAGAGAATTCACGGTCACTGTTGGCCAAGTTGAGTGCCCATTAAAGCCACAAATACTTTTAAAGACCTCACTTCCAGCCTGTGCCTCCACAGGGCCTCTGCAGAGGTCGGTGTCAGCATGAAGGTTAATGACATCTCCCATCTTCTAGCAGAAGTTCTGTTTCTGCTGTCCTAAACGGAAGACATCCAGTGTTGCCTTATTCTCCCTCCCCACCTATTAGCTGCTTTTGAACAATCAGAGCTGCACAAAGGCTTGAAATTCGTGTGTTCAGCATGGGCTCAGCAACACAAGCCATTTGAATGTTCACAGCTTTAAAATGACTTGGCAGTCTGTTTCTAGAATGTCCTGTGGTCTGAAAGGAGGTGAAAACATGCCGCATATGTTAGTGATCCATTGATTGTTTCTGGAGCGAGGTAACCTTTGTGACCAAATTGAGGGAACGACTGGGACCTGAGCAATCAAATCAGCCATTAAGAAGCCTGCCTAGTTCCCAGGCCTGCTGTACGTCGGGATTCCTGGGGAGAAAAATGAAAGGGAAGGCGGTTTAGCCATAAATGCAGGGGACGTGCAATCAGGCTGGACAAAGGTTGGCGAGGTTGAGGACTGTTCATTGCACTGGTGATCTGTGACTTTCCCTAACCCCCTCCTGGGTTAAATACAGGGGAGCAAAATGCAAAGGGACATGGGGACTTGGAGACCAGGAGACACTGTGCAAGGTACCTGTCCTGCCATCTCCTGCCACTGTCGATCTCAGCACAGCAGAGGCACACGCGTGTGGTCGGGCAGATACGGAGGAAGGACCCTCTCAGTTCATCTCTTCTCAGTAAGAGATCCTGTGTCCATGACTTCCTTCAGGCCAGGTCTAAGGAGTCCCTGTTCCCAGGCCAGCCACTAACTGTGACTGTCTAATTCAACAGCAATGTCATGGGAAGAGTGGACAGCAATTACTGGAACTTTATATCAAACCAGAAACGATGGATTAATAAGCGGTAACGTGTATTGAACCTCAGGCATATTGGGTATTTTAGATGAAGTTTTATTTAGCAGAAAGCTCATTTTTACTCTTAAAAATGAAAGCACAATTTTGTGGAATACATCCTTTGTTTAAAAATCTAAATTTGAGGAGTGTCTAGGTGGCTTAGTTGGTTAAGGATCTGACTCCCGATTTTGGCTCAGGTCATGATCTTAGGGTTGTGAGATCGAGCCCCGTGTCAGGCTCCATTCTGGGTGTGGAGCCCTCTTAAGATTCTCTCTCTCTTCCTCTGCCTTTGCCCCTCTCCTCCTCCCTCTCTAAAAAACAAAACAAAACAAAGCAAAACCTAACTTTGAGAAAGACCCACACATATCAGAGAGGTGTGAAGATGTTCATCGAACCGCTGCTTGTTTTACAGAAAACGTCAGGACACATACCAGTTTCTTACTACTGCATGTGTAACAGATTACCACGAGCGTGGTGTCTCAAACACGAATTTATTCTCCCACAGTTGTGGAGGTCGGAAGTCCAGAATGGGTGGGCAGGGCTGCTCTAGGGGACAATCCATTCCCCTCCCTTTTCTGGCTTCCAGAAGCCACCTGCGCTCCTTGGCTCATGGTCCAGGCCCCACGTTCATGCCCAGCAGAGCGGCCTCTTCCCATCTCTCTCCACTTCTGAGGTCACACCCCCTTTTCCTGACTCTGACTCCCCCGCCCTCTTATGAGGACCCTTGAGATTACACTGGGCTCACCTGGATCTTCCAGGTTACTCTTCCAAGCTCAGGGCTTTCAAGTTAATCACACGTACCAAGTCCCTCTTGCTATGGAAGGAAGTGTATTCACAGGTCCTGGGGGTGAGGGTGTGGACAGCTTTGGGGGGCTGTTACTCGGCTGACCACAGAAGAATATGCATCCGTCAGGATAGACAAGATGCCGCCCCAGGAACACACAGCACCCGAGCCCCGGGGCTTAAACAGGGAAGGTCGATTCTCACTCATACTCCACGTCCCTCTCGGGCAGGTGGGAGCTCTGCTTTATGTCGTCCCCACTCAGGCAAGGGAGGGCGGCAAATGAGGCAGGTTCTTAGCGTCTGCCTTGGGGGGTGTGGGACCTGTGCTCACATTTCATTGGTCAAAGTAAACCAGGTGACCGTGACCACCTGCAGAACAGGGCAGAGAAGGGCATGTGCCGTCTGCCCAGAGGGAAGAGAACTGGAAATAGTCTGAAGCAAACGGCCACCTCACAACCTAGACACTCATCTCTCAGCGGAGGCAGTGTGACCTGGGGTTTCTCTGCGTTGTGTGTACTGTTCAGCAGACTGGGGGTGAGGGATCCCTGTGCGGCTGGGTGGACAGGCCTCTAGTGCATGGACCTGAGGGAGGAAAAGCGAAGGGCAGGACCTCACGGGATGGGAGGGGCTGTCTGTGTAAACATGTGTCCACAAAAATACCGTCTTGTCTTTGTGCAGAGTCATGTCTGCAGTATCTGGGAATCCGTTCTAGAAGCCGGCCCTCGGAGAGCAGCATGGTGACCATCTCTAAGGAGGGGTCAAGCCCAGGGCTGGGAATCGTTAGTGAATGCTACCTGTATTTATAACGTTTACATTTTTTAAAAAGGAGACCACCTTCAATATTTCTTATTTAAATAAGAATTAATTTTAACTTGATTTTTCCATAGCCCGAGGAGAATGCAGAGACCCTGCCTCCCATCCCATGGCTTCACCCAAAGCCCCAGCCTGGGGCAGGAGTGCCAAGACTCAGCCCTGCCACTTACTTACTCTGTGTCCTTGGGCAAGTCAGTTGGCTTCTCGGTGCCCCAGTTTATTTTTTCACCTATGAAATAAGATACGGTGGTCAGAATTCTCCATTGTGCCCCATTGCCCTGCCCTGCCCTCTTTCCAGGATCAAACTAGATGTCACATATGAAAGCATTTTGTGCAATTTTGTATAAAGCACTCCAGAAATTATTTTATTATTAATACATTGGTATCTAAGTATTAATAATAATGAGATGACAGTCATCCTCAATCATCCAATTGCATTACTAACATTATTGACAATTATTATTAACTAGGTAAAGGGATGACATAAATATATAACTAGAATGAAATTCAGGTCGAGAACATTGACCTCTCTGGGACAAAACACCTTGTCTGTAAACTCAGCTACTGCCCGACTAGACTCCCTGAATGCGAGTGCATTTCCCCCAAGGAGCCGCTGCCCTGGGCCAGGAACGTTCTGTGAGCTTCCTGTGTCTGCACAGGTGGAAGCAGCTGAGACTCTAGCAGTCGGCCATCTGGGCAAAGATGAGTTCCCGAGAGCCCCCGTGGGCCTCACCGATGACGGACTGAACCTGGCGCGTAACTGGGGGCCCCCTCTGATCCTGGAAGGAAACCCCGTAGGGCCGCAGCTGCCTCGGATCTCCTTGAGCTTGGAGACAGGGAGGGGGCACGAGGGAGCTCTTCCTAATGTAAACATCCTCAGTCCCCCCCCATCCACCACCGTGTTTCTTATTTTCCACGGGGTGGGGTTGACCATGAGCGGACACACCTTCTCCTTGATTCTGAGTAACGTCCCTGAATCGCAATTGTGGCATCTGGCCACATGGAGTCTGGGTGGCATGTGGCTCCCATGGGCTGGCTGGTGGAGGGGCAGCTGCCATCGCAGATAGGGCCCGTGTCTCCCTGTGCCCAGCCCCGAGCCCCTGGCCCACCTGGCTTCTCTCTGCTCAGGACCTGCCCAGTGCCAAGGGTATCGGAACGGGCCACCTCTAGGTTGCAGGTGGCTTCCCACAGTGGTGAGGTCTGAGCTAGTCCTCCAAGTGTGGCATGAAGCCCAAGGGAAGGGTCAAAGCTCGTGCATAAAGGCACAAATGCACGGCTGGATGACAGCCACTTAGAAGGATTATGCCCCAGCCATCATTTTTAAAGTGTTCTTTTAATTTTGAAATATTTTGAACAGATAAAGATAAACTCAGCCAAGTGTTAAAAGTTAAACAGAGAAGAGGCTGATTTAGAAATGTGGAAAGATTCACACTACTGATATTTCAGTTAAGTTCTGGGATCCTTTGAGGAAAAGTTTGCTGATAAGAGTTTCTATAATTTCATTAACTCTCGGGAGACAACTAATATAGATGTGATCTTCCTCTTTCTTCCTCTTTTATTTCTTATTTTTTTAAAGATTATTTGAGAGAGAGAGAGAGAGAGAGAGAATGCGCATGCAAGTGGGGGGAGAGGAGAGGGAGAAGAATCTCAAGCAGACCCCACACTGAGCGCAGAGCCTGACTCCGGGCTTGATCTCACAACCCTGAGATCATCACTTGAGCAGAGATCAAGAGTTGGCTGCTTCATGGACTGAGTCACCCAGGCGCCTCCTCTTTCTTCCTCTTCCTCTTTTAAAAGAAATAGGTGCTTTGCGCCATCCCCACCCCTGTCTCCTTTGCATTTGGGTTCTTGGGAAGAGCCCACATCTCAGGGCCTGCAGAGAATTCCTTTTCCACTGCCCGTGTCACCTGTCGTGTGGCGTTGTATGAATCAGGCTGAGACAACGACCCCTAGCTATGGCCTCCCTCCATTGAGCGCTGGTGGCTGTGTCTTGCCTGACGCTGGGCCGGTGGCAGGTGGTTCCCTCCTGCCCAGCTCTGGGGTGGGCCTCTCAGGGAACAACTGGTCTCCAAGCCCCTCCAGGCTGCCGTGGCATCAGTCTTTCAGATCCCCCAGATTCAGGGGCGCTGCCGCTGTTAATGTCGCAGATTTAAGCCATCGCTGATACAATAAGCCAACACCCAGGGCACAGAGTGACGCCCATAGAAGCAGATGCGCCAGGGTGACGTCGAGGCGGTGGAGCTCGTGACTCTGGAGACAGGCAGCTTGGGTTTGAATCCCGATTCTGCTGTTTCACTCTGTGACCTGGGGCAAGAGAACCCCTCTCTGCACGCCCTGGGCCCTTGTCTGCGGAGTAGGAGAGTAACAGTACCCACCCGTGGCATTGATAGGTGGCTTCTGGGAGATACTTCTGAGAAGCAGGCTTGCCACAGGGGGTACGTTATATAAGGTTTGTCAAGAGAACCCCCAAGTCGTCTTGTCTCCTGTGTGTTACTGACCCTTCAGCGGCCCCTAAAGCAGAAAGGTCTCTCCTCAGTGTTGTTTCACTTCTCCGATCCAGGGAGAGGGCAGATGGGGCCCCTGCCAAGAGCCACACAGCTGGGGTATAGGCAGCTGGACTCCAGCCCAAGTCCTGGACCCGACTCCACAGCCGTGACTTTCCCCAAACATGCACCCCTCCCGCTCCCCCACCCCCGTGTTATTCCGTCACTCTAAGAAAATAAATAACAGAGCCAGGCAGAGCTCGCTGGACGCCCTCCGCTCTATCTGCTTGCCAGCATCTGCTTCATAAACTGTTGGACGTCCATGTTCATTTTCCTTATTGCTGTTAACCTCGCCTTCCAATTATGCAAAACGTTCGGGCACAGCAGCCCCTTATTCCCGGGGCCCCGTCTTTGGCTGACATTTGCTGCTGTGTATCTTGGCCTTGACTGACAAAGGCAGTGACTTCTCACGTCGGCCTCATTTTCTTCAAAGTGCAAGCGACTCCATGACCAGACGAGTGTCTGGGGGGCCCAGGAGCTCCAGAGGCTGTGGAGCCAGCAAAGGAACACTTAGTAAAAAAAAAAAAAAAAAAAAAAAAAGTCAAGGCTGAAACTCTAGGTTTACTTGGTTTCTTCAAAAAAACAAAGATGGGGAGAAACTAAGGGAAAAAAATGTTTCATGGAACTCTGTGGTTTTGGCTCTTTTCCTTTTATGGGCATTCTAAAGTTCATGTGACCCATTTCACTTGGCATCTGAGGCTCCCAGGATGGCTCTGTTATACCTGGTTTCCCAATTAAACCTTGAATCATTCATTCATTTAAGATCTAGTTACGACTGTCATGTTTCAGCCACTGTTCTAGGCTCGATGTATAAAGTGGAAGACCGATGAAAGTCTTGACACTGTGGAGCTCACCTTCTGGTCAAGGACGATCAATAAAAAGATGACATGTATCTAGAGTGAATCAGGAGTAGGCTGGTGCTAAGGAGGAAAGTGTGGCAGGGAATGGTGGGGTTGCAGTCCAAGGGGGACTCCTCGGAGGAAGCTGACATGGAACAGAGACCTGAAAGCCGAGAGGGAGGGAGAGAGGCTAATGTCTGGGGGAGAGAGTATATTCCAGGCAGTGGGAACAGCAAGTGCAAAGGCCCTGGGACAGGAGCATGTCTGGCATGTCTGAGCAGCAGAGAGTGACCAGTGTGGCCAAGCAGAGTGAAGAGGGAGACCGGTGTACAGAAAAAGCCAGAGGGATGAGGAAATTAGACCACACTGGGCCTCGTAGGCCATGGTGAGGATTTGGATTTTATCTGAGTGAGGAGGACTTTGGGGGATTTTGAACAGAGGAACATGTATGAGTTTTCTATTATTGTGCTATTTGTTACCATATAGCAAATGACCACCAATTTAGTGGCTTAAAACAACACAAATTCATTTTCTCGGTTTCTGTGGCCTGGGAGTCAAACGCTTTTAGCTGGATCCTCTGCTCAGGGTCTCACTAAGATGAAGTCAAGATGCCGGCTGGTTGCGACCTCATCTAGAGTATGTATTAGGAAACGGTCTGCTTCCAAACTTCCTCAGACTGTTGACAACATTAATTTCCTTGTGGCAGAAGGACTGGGGTCCCTATTGTCTTGCTGTTAGCCGGACACCACTCTGAGCTCCTGGAGCTTGCCGTCAGGTCCTGGTTACCTGTCCCCCTCCATCATAGCTCATATCTGCTTCAGGGAGATCCTAACACCTTTAAAGGGCTGACCTGATTAGGTGAGGCCCACCCAGATCCTCACCCTTTTGATTCATTCAAAGTCAATGGATTAGTCACCCAATCATGCGATGCTATCCCACCATCTTCCCAGTTTTGGCCCTACTTTAGGGGAAGGGATTACATACCAGGGAGGCAGGAATGTGGGGGCCATCTTAGAAGACTTCCTGTGACAGAATGAGTGATTTGACTTAAAATTAATAGGATCACTGAGACCATTGCATTAAGAGCAGACTGGTGGAAGGGCCAGGGCAGGGGGCAAGGGCAGATCCTGGGAGATCAGTGAGGGAGAAGAGAGTTGTAACAGTGGCTTTGACCAAGGTAGTAACGATGGGGTGACAGAAATGGTTGGAGCCTGGCTGTAGAGGTTGTGAAATGGATTGGATATTTTTGTAAAATAGATTGAGAAAAACGTTAAGTCCGACGCGAGTCTCAGGGACGGCTCCAAACTCGTTTGGTCTGAGAAACTCGAGTTTTGAGCTGTGACAGCTTATCAAATTTATCAAGAAGTCTACAGGTTTCCAAAGGGTTAGTTTTGTGCTCAGGGAACTCGAGGCAGATCCTTTCTCCTGCTTTGCGATTTCTTCATAAAAATAGCAATGTATTATCTATGCAGATGGAACTTGTGTCATTAGGGTCCCAAACAGCCATTTTCATCTTTTAGGAAAACAATATAGAAAAAGTGAGATCGCCTTCAACTTCATCAGGTGTCGTTCCTCCCCCCCTCTCCCCGCTCACCCCCCAGCTCTTGGTTCCTGAAAAAATTGCCGCACAAGACAATCAGTGACAATAATTCGGGGAAGAGCTTCAGAGAGGCCAGGAATTGGCTCGCTTTGCTGGTTTTGACTCGAATTAGATGGAAGACAGATGAGTCGAATCAGGTCTGTTATGCAGCAGAAAGTATTACGATGGCACATGGAGCGATAAAGGTGCAAAAATTGAGCAGAAACATATGTTCTTCCGAAATTAGCTGTTAGCTACGTACCTTTCTCTCGTTGATGTTATCGCTTTGAAATCCAATATTATCCGAGGGAAAGGCAACAGGGCCGCTGGCCGTCGGATGACGAGCTGTCTTACACTTCATCGGATCCACTCATGGACTGGACACGCGGCTTGTCCTGCTCAGGACGACAAGAGGAATGAGATCTCTGCTTTTCCTCATGCTGCATTACAGAAGAGGGGCCAGCTTGGTGCGCCGATCGCAGGGTGTGCGGCCGTTCAGTACGGGCAGGACGTCGGCACAACGTTCTGGGTTTTTCCAAGTACAAAAGGCAGACGGCTAAAGCCGACACCACCGCTCTGGACTCTGGCGCCCACGGCTTCCTCCCATGACCACGAGATGTTTCCTGGCAGACGACACGGCGCCGTTGCTACCTGATGTCTTCTTCTCTTTGCAAAATGATGCTGCTGTATTAATTTCAGACGCGAGTTTGTTAAGGGTGCACTTGGCGATCCACTGCACGTCGGGAGCACGTCTTAGCAAGAGCGGATGCGGCCAGAGCCTCTCCCTCCCTCAGAGAAGCCTGCGTGCGCTGGGAGAGGGGGAGGCTGAGCTGCTCTTTGTTCCATCCCCAGTGTCTCCTTGACCCGCAGATGAGGGGTTTCCTACTCTGAGGCCTCTGGGCTGAAATTCTAATAGTAAAGGGACAGAAAGTAGCTCAAATATTAAACCACAGACGGCCTGCCATGTTTACTCGAGTGCTGGAATTTCTCAGTCGTGCCGGAGGAAGGGAGGAGGTCAAGTCCGCTGGCTCAGCAAACCATCATCTCTAGGTGTTACTGATCAGAGGCAAACCCCGAATGTGAGCAGAATTCAAAGGGGCTGCTGAGCGGGGAGGGGGGGCTTCAGTGTCTTGCGCTGCAATTGTGGTTTTCGGTCTTTATGTCTCTTAGTGAGACAGCGCCTGGAGGAAGAGACTCGTGTCCTAGTGCCTCATTCATCCAGGAGTTCTCCATGTCCAGCGCGGTGCCGGGTACCTCGGACACTCAGCACCTGGGGCGAGCAGGTGTCCTGGTCTGAATGGGGAGGTCCCAGCATGCTGCCGCTTGCCTCCGTCATTAACAGCAGCCCCTTCCAATCCCACCGATTATTAGGCCTCAGAACTGCCCTCTCACTAAACTAAGCAGAAGGCATTCACTGCAAGGCTATGGAGTGCCTTTATCAAGAGGTAATGTCTTGCCTTAGGTGATGAAAAAGTCAGTCACAAGTAGGGGGTTGTGGTTGGGGGATAAGTCCAGTTTGCCCAGTAGGGTTCCCGTTTATGCCTGTTGTTCTGGCGTAATTGTCCAGAGTGTCCCTTTTGCTCTCACACGTGTCCTGTGGACAGGATGTTATGTGGTCATCTTAGACACTCATTGGGTGCAGCTATATTCAGACATCAAATTCAGTGGTCATCAGGACATACAGGTCTTGGCTTCACTCTCCAGGACCAAATGGGGCCAGAATGGCCCGGGGATCCTCTTTTTGGGAGGTGGGGTTTAAACAATGGGCTATGGGGGCTCCTGGGTGGCACAGCGGTTAAGCGTCTGCCTTCGGCTCAGGGCGTGATCCCGGCGTTACGGGATCGAGCCCCACATCAGGCTCCTCCACTAGGCGCCTGCTTCTTCCTCGCCCACTCCCCCTGCTTGTGTTCCCTCTCTCACTGGCTGTCTCTGTCTCTGTCAAATAAATAAATAAAATCTTTAAAAAAAAAAATAAACAATGGGCTATGGTCGGCCTGTTTTCTAGTAGCTTTCACAAAAGCCTAAGATGAACTTTGATTGGATCAGCTTAGGTCACATGTCCACCCAGAAATGAATTCCCGTTGCCAGGGCAACACTGGTGCTGTTCGGTTTAACCTGGCTCATAGGTCCCACCTCCCGAGGCTGGGGTGCCTTCCCCCCGCACAGCAGATCGACTGGGAATTATCGACGGCAGGATAGAATCTTCTACATGAAAATCAAGTTGTTGTTATAAACTGCCCCCAACAGAATAGGGGCCCCTTTGAGACAGGGATTTCTGTCCATTTTGTTCGATGTTATCCTTTGAGCTTCTAGAATTGTACTTGCTTATACTAGAAGCTCTTTAAACAGCTGCTGAATAAATAAACACTGAGAAGACAAATCGCAAGTTTTCTCGATGCAGTCTCATCGTTGCAGATGCTTCACGAAGCAGCCTTGAAATAAAGGTCAACACAACGACCTTCCCCAAGATAATCATCCTTCGGCGTGGGAGAAACGTTTGAAAGCACTGACCCGTGGCCCCTGTGGGTCTCTCATACGCTGATGGTAAGACCCTCCCCAAATCTCAAGCACTGGACTTTCTCAGGCTGTGTTTACAGCAATTCCAATGATGTTTACAAGCCCTGTTTACCAGAGGACAGTCCCTCTTCTAGTGAAATCAGGGCGCCGGGCAGGAAAGAACTCACAGGAAGCTGGTGTCTCAGAGCCTTCCCTGTGAACTGCACACTTGGAGGATTTTCTCCTTTGAGCGAATAATGAACTCTGGTTCCCCCTGGGAGTTGAGCTGAAGCACTTACTAGAAGCTCTTCAAGGGCAGGGATTAGGTCCCTCCGTTCCTTGCACAGTGCCTGGCACCCAGAAGGGGTTGGAAAATGTGACCTTGTGGCTGAGAAGGTGGATTGGATCTGCTGTAAACCGCCCACCGGCCATCCTGGGCACATTCCAGGGACAGCTGTATCCATCGGCCAGGTTCTTGCGGTCGCAAGCAACAGAAGCTGCCTTGGGTCAGCCTTATCAAAACAGGAATCTATGGAAGGATGTGGGGTGACTCTGAAAAGAACAGGAAGGGCTGGGAGGCCAGCTCTGAAGGACAAGAACTGGGTCAGTTTGGGGGTCCAGGGAGCAGGAACTCCTGGGCAATCTCTTCTGGGCTTGTGTTTTGGGGTGATGACCCCAAATCATTCTTGTATCTTGCATCAGTCATCCCAAGATGAGAGAAGATTGAGCTTCAGCCTCATGTCGGCCCTCTGGCCAGAGCGCCGTGATCAACCGCTCTGTCCAGATGGCGGCAGGGTGTGTGTGGAATGCTCAAGGGAAAAATGGAGGTCCCAAGGCAGAAGAGTGGGAAACTGAGGCTGGCCAACCCCCAGCAGCAGAAACCCACCCCAACCAATTTTTTTGTTACCATCTAAGGATCCTCGCAGCCTTGGATGGGCCTGGCACTTAGTAGGTCTTCAGAAAATGTTGACTAGGCCCAACTTCTACCTCTGAGTTGGAATTGTGTCTCATTTGTTTCTGTTTCTTCAGTGGCCATCTGAGTTCTGGCCACAGAACGGAGCCCACTACGTGTTTGTTGAACAGATGAATGATCAGATGAGTCTGTTCAAGGGGGAGAAAGCTCCAGTCAGACCAACATACTTATCTTTGAGGGATGAGAGAACACTTCACAGGTGTTCAGAAAAATATATTCAAAACTTGGGAGCAAGGTATCAAGATGATTGTGAGATCTTTTCATGTCAGGGTTGAGGGCACCGTCACATGCCCGTGGGAAGGGACATCTGAGGCCAAGGAAATGGGACTTTGACTTCCTACGACTTTTGGCTACAGCTCAGACATTTCACAAGGCTGGAAAGGTAGAGGTTAACACATAGAAAACTGATAATATACAAGATGTCTGTTTCCTGTCTGATGGTACTAAAGATAACCCAAAAACTGTAGTTCTGTTGCCCAGGGAAGTCCTGACGTGGCTGCGTCTAACGTAGCCTCGTACCGCACCATCCTTCTGTTTCACCGACCAGACGCTTGTTCTCAGATCCTGCTGTGAACCACCTATGACGTCCTATGAATACCATCATTGAGGAGTTAAATAGATTTGACAAATGGTCACAATGTAATGCAGTTCATCAAAATTATGTTTTTAACATTTTGAGGATTATACTTTGACATACGCTCGCACGCACACACACATCCCCCCCTTCGGGAAACTAGAATCGCTCTCTTCTAAAACTGAACGGCTTTCGTTACACGAAAGTAGCACGTTCATGGCAAAAACACCTTTTCCTGGAATAACATCTGGAATTTATTCTGTGACTTTCCTCGACCAAACGTTAGCTCCAGCCTCCCAATCTCTCTCCGTCGGGGAGTTGGGAATTTAACACGGCATTTGTCACCACCCCGTTGCCAATTTTTGAAAGCTATGTGACTGTGGTCAACAGCAGAGCTGGGACGGCTAGGCTGAGAGAATGACTGGGGAGGGGACATCTGTCATGATGTGCAGTCATCCAGAACGTCTAGAAAGCCTTTCTACATTCGGGGGACTATTTCCCCTGATGTGTCTGCACATCCTCAAAAGAGAAGCCAGAAACCCACCTTCCCAGTCTCCCCCGCAGCCAGAGAGCAGGTATGTGACGGGGATCCCACCGGTCAGCTGGGAACCAAGAAGACTGGAGTGCCGAGGAGAGAGGTGGGCGAGGGGTGGCAGGGGCAGAGTGCATTCTGGGGTGGGTGGCCAAGAGATCTGGGGTTCTCAGAAGCAACCCGGGAGGCAGAAGGCTGTCCCCTTGTACCCCGTGCCCAGCACCAGTGACATGAGCTGCAGGCTCTGTGCCCAACGCCAGGGACGAGGAGCTTGCTTGCTCCTGGTTACAACCTCCGAGTCGGATTCTCTGGTTTTGTGGAGACCCTGGGAGCCGCTAAATCTCTGGCCGAAACAAGGAAAGGGGTTCGAAATATGCCACCTCTAAATACACAGCTCTGGTATATTGATGATTCTGAGCTGAAGGCATTTGTAAAAGCACAGTTGCAAGACGGGCTCTCTGCCTTCCCATTTTTGCCTAAAAGCAGGTCATAAAATTTCCCATGAGAAAGATGTCCTCCCTGCAGGGAGAAGAGCATTCTTATCACCAGAGCCTGGGAGTCCATGCCAGAATGGATCTGTCCAAACAAACCTATGAACATAACCTTTATCTTCCATTAGTTTCTCCCGTATACTTCCTAATCACCGTCTCACAATTTATTGCCTCTAGTCCGAGCCGCTTTGTCTTGTCACATCCCTACTATTTATCGTTCTTTGTTTAAAAAGGGGTATAAGCTTTCGGGCCTAGTGGCGTCTTAGAGTCTTTATTTTATTTTATTTTTTTTGGAAGACTCCCATGTGCACGTAAAAATATTAAAATGTGTACGCTTTTCTCTTGTTAATCTGTCTTAGGTCAGCTTAATTCTTAGGCCCCGCCACAGAATCTAAGAGGATAGAAGGAGGTTTTGCCTCCCCTGTGCTAGCTGGAGTGGATTCTGTTGTCAGCAATTCAGACCCACGCCTGATCCAAACTGTGAATAATTGGGGGGTGGGGACCTCAGAGGTGCCTGGATCAGAGATCGCTGGGGAGAGGGACAGGAAGCTCACTCTCCTGGATGTGTTCTAGCATAGTTGGGGTTTTTCATGGGACTGAGTGAAGCTTTGCGGTGCCGACAGATGACTTTGCTGACCATGCCGATAAACTTTCACCCTGTGACGTAAGCAATATCTCAACTCTAATTATTCTTGAAGTTCCATCCAGCTCTTTGACTTCCTGATTCTATGATGCTTCTTAGCAAGTGCATGCCAGTGAAGGTTATCTGAAGTTTGACGTCTATGAGTCTTAGAAGAGTGACAGGGAATTCTCCAGGGATTAGCATCCCGCCACCTGGCATGCCAGCAGGGGTTAGCAAATTAAAAATACATAGATTCAAAAATTTGATGATCAGGAAATTACTCCTGAGATGAGCTTTCTTGTTATTGACTTCAAAGAAGGGTTTGTTATTATGGCAAAAGGAAAACAATGCATTATAATTTTATGTTTTCCATGCAAATGGAAAAGTAGCAGAAATATCTGTCATTTCAGTTCAAGGGAGGACTCACTTAGCGACGGAAGAAATGTACACACTGTCACATAGGGAGATAGAGACTCGCGTACCCTCTGCCATCATCAGGATACAGCACGGCTTCATCAGCCTCGAAATCTCTGTGCGGCCCCCTTATAGTCCACCCCTCTTTTATCCCCCACCTACTGCCAACCACTGATCTGATCTCCGAACTCTGAAGCGTCCGTCTCAGGAATGTCCTATAAATGGCATTCTACGGCACGTGACTTTTTAAGCCTGGCTCTTCTTCTTAGCAGAATGTCTGTGAGATCCGTCCAGGCGATGCATCAACAGTTATTTTCCCCCTTTTTGTTGCTGAATGGTATTCCACAATCTGGACACGGCAGTTCGGGTTTGTTTCCGTAATCCACCCACTTCTATTGGGATCATTCCCACTGCTCGATTAATAGGAATAACGCTGTGAGCACTGATGTCCACGTGTTTGCATGGACATGTGTTTCCACTCGTCGTGGCTTGTGACTGCAGGAGCAGGGGTGCTTTCCTGGAAAATATATGGGGAATATTTTGTTACTAAAAATAGTTCGAGTGAATGTGTTGGGGGGGGGGCAAAATCAACACTTGTCTTCTACACTGAGCCAAATGTTTTTTTTTTATTTAAATAAAGTCAGTTTGGGTGTTTTATCCTGACAGTTCACCAACTCTCACATCTCTGTATAGATCATTCGCTATGAGAACAAAAGCAATGGGAGCAATGGGAGCAATGGGAGCTCTGCAGTTGTGTTTCAAGCATGTTGTCCAGCTTCCATGAAGAACATATTTTCTCTATGTTTTCTCCTCCCACTTTTTAATGGATTTAAGATGAAATATACTCACAACGAGGGTGACAGTTATGTAGCTCAGATAATCCCCAAATAGCACCATGCATCCAAGCCTCACTGGTTCATTGCTAGCTGTCACTAGACTCTTTCCTATTTCTAAATTTAGATCTCTTTTGACACAGCCATTAAAGTGCCCGTCCTTGATGCCAGCACTTTTAAATGCTTCTTTCCTGTGCATCAGATTCAATACTGGGGAGCAGCTCTGATTTGCCAAAGTCAGCAGCTATCTCGTCTCTGACACATCTAATTTTTTTTTTCCTGGAGGAAACTTGAACACCAATCAACTTTAGGGCAAAAGTTTAGAGGGATTCATGGGCTTTTAATGTGTCCATCTATAGGATACGGTGGGGGAAGATACTGGGTGCAGTAAGCAGAATGGGCAACGGTAAGTTGTAGTAACAACACCGAAATCTCCATTGGCTTAACACAACAAAAGTCTTCTCACTCCCACTGTGTGTGTAATGTGGGCGATTTGGGGGGCTCTGTTCATCATAGGCATTCAGTGACCCAGTCGGATGGAGGCCGCACCGTCTCAGGACACGTCCCCGTGGCCACCACGACGGCATAAGGGAGCAGAGCAGATCACAGTCCCGCTCTTGCACGCTTCTGCTGGGACACAGCATGTCACTTTCTTTTGAATCTCATTGGCCGGGAGTGGTCACGTGCCCATAGGCGGTGGGGGAGTCTGAGCCTCCCGTGGGCCTGGAAGAAGTGGGGCGCCAGGGCTGTTGGGGAGCCCCGGCAATGTCTGTCAAGAGGAGTGTGGGGCGTGCAGAGGGGAAAATCGACTTAATAAACAACTTTACTCATGTGATGATTTTCTCTTTGACTCTGGATCTCAGCAAATTATTGGGTCTCCGTGTTGATCGGTTAAAGGGAAGTATTATTTGAGGTTGGGCATTTTTTTTTGCACTCAATCTCTTATAATCTGATTTTTGTCTGCACGAAAGCATTAGCATACATATTCTGGGCTCAGAGCCAAGATGAGTCATTTTGTCTGTTTCCTCGTCTCCATGGTGCCCCGGTCCCTGCCAGAACCAAACAGCCACCCCAGGCAGGAACTGCGCCAGGGATCCTGAACCCCCTCCAAGCCTGGTGCCCGGTCACCCCTCCTGCTCACGGGATGGAGCCCACCCTCCACAAACGCCACCGGCGGGGCCAGGCGCCAGGGACAATGCTTCCTGGAATCTGATAAATGACACCTGGTGCCCTGCCCAGACCAACTTTTCATCACCTTGGAAGAGGGATGGGCTTGGGACCTTTCAGTCTCCACGGAAACCCTCAGGCAGGCTTTGGTTATAACTGGGTGGGATTATTGTTAACACACTGCTGGGTGGACCCCACCCCCACCTCAGGCTACGTAGAGATTAGAGAGGCTGAAAACGCAAAATGAAAATGTCAGATTTCTAATGGGGAGTAGGAAGCACTCAACTCTAACCAAGTTTTATTCTTCCTCTTCTCAAGGAAGAAAGACCGCAGCCTGAACTCTCCCGCCCTCTGCAGCATTCCATAAATGCATGAATTAAAAGAAGAAGAAGAAGAAGAAAAAAAAAAAAAAAACCCAAGGCAACCAGAATTTCTTCGCCTGAAGTGTTTTACTTTTCTATAACTTTGAGGTCAGCGCACATGAGTTTCTAAGACTCATCTCTGGTGTGAATGAGGGAATCCAGGAGACGGACACCTCCTGAAAGTGGGAAATAAAAGAAAATGCAGTCTATCAACCAGCCACAATTGATTCCATCAACCATCAAAACTTTGATCAGAATATTTGCTCAGTAAAATGACCACGTTGACCGATTCTTCTTACTCTGAAAGAGGCAGTTTCGAATTCGCATGGCTCCAATCAAGATTCACGTCATCGTTTGCAAGTATTTCTAGGTGTAAACATTTTCATTGAAGAAAACCCATTATAAAAATTCAATTTGTGAAATAAACCAGAAACAAGAGCTGCTCTGGGGGTGAGCCCTGCCCCCACACCCACCCAACCGTGGTCCCTGAATCCTGCAGACACAGTTCACACATTTTAAGAATCTTATGCACAGACTGAGGGCAGAGAGCATTCGAGAGCATTTGGAGTTTTCTAGGCGACTTCTGGATCGCCACAATAACTGATGGCTGATGTCCTTTCTAGCATTTAGTGTGCGTCAGGATGCTAGACTGTCTGACTTGCAAGGGAAGAGACAAGCCCTCTAAGCAAAGAATTGTCCTGATGAGGTTACGGAATATTGGTGAGGTTCAGTGGGGTGGAGTCCGGAGCCGACGACCAAGAAAGAATTCTTGAGGTGTCTTTGGTGCAAAATTGGTGGTTTAAATGCACGGGGACAGGACCTGTGAGCAGAAAGAGCTGCTGCTGCACTGGGATTGTGAGAGGTGACTGTTATATACCACGGGGTTGGGGGAGGTAAGGAAAAAGGGAGGTTTGAGAAAGAACTTTCATATGTTAAAGAAGACTCACAGGATTCCGGAGGCCTGGCCATTGTCACGTTCAGGTTGTTTTTCCCTCTAGTAAGATATTAACATGAAGATAGTTGGGAACTTCCAGCAAGATTATAAGGACATTTAATCGTATCTACATTCCCTTCTGGAAGCTAGGTTATTGATAGAAATGCTTCGTTCTTGTAAACTGCTAAGACATTTGTAAACCGAGGGAGACTTAAGTCTTGCAGGATTGTGGTCTCTATAGATTAACTGTTTCTTTGTCCTTCAGGGCAGCCAGGAGTGCCTGAGGAATGTCACATACATCCCATGGGGGGGGGGGTTGCAGGGCGTCAGTTTCTGCTTTGTCCTCAGCTTGCCTTCTGTTCCCTCATCAGTCCTGCCCAAATGTCCACACAACCCTTGTGAAAAGAGATCCAACTACAGGCCTTACCTGCCTTTCAGGAGCAGGAGGTAAGGGTCACCCACCCAGCTTTCGCCTCAGTTTCTCTGTCAGGAGGAACATGGCACTCCTCCCACCGTAGGGAACAACAGGCCAGAAACATCTCGCCCAGCCACCACTGCTGCCAAGAGTGGCCATGGGATCTGAGTCTGGCTAATGTTAACAGGAGAGTACATTTATTCTGGGGTCTGGAGAACCTTCTAGGAAGGTTTTCATCTTCAATAAAATGGATGCACAAGAAGAAACTCTTATTTCCTGGCTTTGAAAAGCATTGGTTGAGGACAAGATGCTAGGACCGAAGCAGCCATTCCGTGATCACGAGGAGACATGCTTAAGAACCAAGCCGAGCCCGCCGGGAGGGCGGAGCAGAAAGACAAGTGTGGTAAAGCTAAATCGATCATCACTTTTGTTACAGGGGACGTAAGTATGATTCCTTAAGTTTGTGTTAATCAGATATTTGGTTACTGACATCCAAGCACAGTTGAGTGGATGTATTTTCCCACTTCAGATTCATCTAGAAGTATAGAGCAGAGCTAAAGGGGATAGTCTACACAGACGTTGACACTTTGATTTTCAGTGGGGTTTTTCTTGTTGACTCAAAGGCTGTATAAACCTTTTCCAACAGAGCAATTGATTTTCCACTTCTGCCTGAGGGTAGCTGTCTTTGTTCTGTTAAGCAGTCCAGGAGCTTCTAGTTACTAACAGCCATTCTATACTTAAACTCTTCAGAATCTTTGATCTAGTCGGCCCGCCCCAATGCAACCACGTAGAATATGTGTTGGGAGGTGACATTCACTATTGACTTCGAGATCGAGCAAATCTCCCTCCGCTTCTCTCTCCTCCCAGTATAGACCCATGTATGCCCCAGGAAAGACAGGGAGGATGGGAGCTTGTGTGGTATCTCTTCCCTCCCGGTTCCCCAATTCTGCGCTCTGTTGCACCCCCAGAGACAGACCCGTGTGGTTGTCCAGAAGCCCCCTGCTACAGTGCAGGCTTAGCCATCCCACCTGGGAGAAAGCCCCAGAAGAAGGAATCTCTGATGATGGAGCCATCAACCTCCGGGAGGTGAGGGGGCTCAGGGTTCTGCCACCCCAGGCCCGGGGATGGAGCCAGGGCAGGGACACTGGGTCCCAGCTGCACCTCTCTCTGTGAGCATCAGTGCCCCCGTGTCCTCCTGCGAAGACCTGGGGGCCCCTCACAGATCCCAGCACGGATGGGACCTGACCATTGATCTCTGGTTCTGCGCGGCTGGACCATGTCAGGTCCCTGTGGGGAGGCGGCCGCACCTGCAGCTCCTTCCTGAATCCTGACCGATGATCAATAGACAAATTACAATGCAACCCAGCGCTGGGAGGAGGAGGGCACCTACACTCCCCAACAGCACAGCAAAAATACCCACAGGGATCCTGAGAGGTGGAGCAGGGGTGAGGCGGCTGCTGGGTGGAAGGAGCGAGGCTGCTCACAGTCTGAGCTATCAAAGGAAGACACGCAGACTCAGGAGACAGAAATCATTTCAGAGCAAAGCAGACAATGCCCTGGCCAGGGGTTCTATACTCACAGCCTGATGTTTGTTTTTTTTTTTTTTTTTTAAAGAAGCATTTTATACATACAGAAAGCGTTGGGTAACAAAGCATCTGGGTACTCACTGCTCTATGATCTGAAATCTGACTTCAGAAGTGCATTTGAACCTTCCTGTAACTAACAAAGTTAGGGGAGTGGCTGCTTCTTGGGGAGAGGGAGGGAAATCCATGGGATTTATACTTTCAGTGAATTTGCTTATGCTCCCAAATGTTACATATATTACTTGGCATGAATGGTAGTATTGTTTGTATTCTTCTGCAATCTACTTAGTTTTATTTAATATAATGCCTTTGAGCTTGATTCTTGTTGATATCTACTTTTTCTAGTTTATTTTAACCTCTGTACCCATGCTGTTGTCTCCAGTCAATGGATATTCAAGCGGACTCTGTGAGTTTTACTATCACAGACAAAGCTGCAATGAACATTCTGGGGGTATTGGTCCCTGGGCATTTGCCCAAGACTGTCACTCAGGTATTTACCTGGGAAAGGAAGGGGCTTGCTTTTCTGGACAAATCAAGGGGAGATGTAGAGTGGAGGTGGGGACCCAGAGCACGGGCAGGCCATTGTGTTTGACCTCTTGGGCCATCCACTTTCGCTAAAGCCTCCGGATTTTCTTTTGGAGAATTACCCTTCCCCATTAGGTGCAGCCTTGGTGGGACTATTTGATCAAGATGGCCTTCCTGTCCCCGCAAGCCAGGGTGGGCAAATGATCCTCGCTGGGTCAGTAGGTAATTTGAATCTCTGGGTGATTTGAATCTGAGAAGGAAAAAATGCAGTCTGGAAATGACTAGACCCACAGTGGTGCCCTGAAAAAGTCATCTTTATTTCTTCTTTGTGGAACCTCAGAAATGACTCAATTCTTGCCCTTTACTTCCTTTTTGGAGCTAACCCATATCATTCCAGGAACTCCTTTCTTTAAGTCTGTGGGTTGCAACCAAAGATCCCTGACTGATACAGCCATCCAGGGACTATACCAAGAGTGGCGGGTGGCCGAGTCTTCAGTGGACCCAAGACAGAAAGGTGTTCTCTCTCCCACCATGTTCACAGCCCCGCCTTGACCCATTCAGCCTTGAAGAGGGGCTGGGCATGACCCCTTTGTGAGGCAGCCAATCCCAAAGTAGAAAAATTCATTCCCAGCCATCAATTCACATTTATCCAGCACCAGGGTTGAACTAGGCACTGTGCTGACATCCTTCACTCTTGGAGGGGCCCCGATAAAAGCTTGAATTGAATTCTCATGAGGGACCATAGTTCATCACACCGAGAAAGCTCACCTATGTGTGTATTTTCCCTGGGAAATAAATGTCTATCTAGGGCGTGTCTCAATTCCTTCATCTGCAGAGGTCTCATGCAACACTCAGTTTCCACTGAAGGATTGTTCTGCGCTCTGGCCTGTCCCAAGAATTAGGGAGAAGGAATCGTCTCATCTTCTAAGGCAGATCAGATATTTCATAAATGCGTGCCAACATGTGAACTCACCGAACACCGCTGAATCGACAGACCCCATAAACAATAAGTCAGTGATTTCAAATCCATTTTTCCAAACATGAACAGATGAGTCTGAAAGGCACAGATGACACTTTGGAGGAGGTCACTGGGGGTTACATGTATTTTGATGGCTTGATGGTAATATAAGAAAAGAACTGAACTTTTCTCACATAGGAACCTGGGCACAGTGAATAGCTGTTTTTAAACTCCTGCATCTCTCTTTATTTTTTTTTTTTTTAAAGATTTTATTTATTTATTTGACAGAGATAGAGACAGCTAGTGAGAGAGGGAACACAAGGGGGGAGTGGGAGAGGAAGGAAGCAGGCTCCCAGCAGAGGAGCCTGATGTGGGGCTCAATCCCATAACGCCAGGATCACGCCCTGAGCCAAAGGCAGACACTTAACCGCTGTGCCACCCAGGCGCTCCTCTCTTTATTTTGGAAACAGAACCTTCTTATATCTCCCCACCCCGCGCTCCACCCTTCCACATTCATTTAGAAATCCTTCCTTCCAGCTCCTTCAATCCATCTGATCTGGGGAGTCAGAGAGGCCCAAGACCCAGAACTAAGCCAATCGCAGTAGCATTTTTTCAAGGCTAAGCCAAGCAGCACATAGCTTTTCTAGAGCTAAGCCAATCATCGCGTGGTGTGCCTGGCAACAGTGGTTCATCAAAGGCGAATACATGACCCAAGGTGAGCCGATCAGAATGAGTCTCAGGACTTGACTTGGATGCTCCTGGCTCTTTTCTGCTGGGTTGAACCTGGAGGAAGGGGCTGGAGATGCCACAGACCACTTGCTACCGAGAGCCTGAGAAGGAAGCAAACCCAGCCGAGGATAGCGCCAGCACACCAGGGAAACTGCGCCTTGGACTGAGTCCAGAATCGAGCCATGCCTGAAACGAGCACAACACCCAGATGTTTTGTTTTGAGAGCCAACAAACTCTCTTCTTGCTGAAACAAGTTGGTTTGCATTTTCTGTTGCACACTATGGTAGCGAGAAGAGATCTCACTAACACCCTGGGGGGCAGACCAGCCAATGTATGGAGGCCTCAGTTTCCCCATCTAGATTAAGAGGGTTTGATCTAAGGAGCTCTGCAGCCTCTTCCAGGATCGAACCTCAGTGGAAACCGAGTGTTGTACAAGACCTCTGCAGAGGCAGCTGTGACTCTGGGCAATGTACTTAATTAAGCCCTCTGTGTCTCTGTTGTCTTCCCCGTGAAATGGACATACGGATAGCTGACCTTCATAGAATCATGAGATGTGACTGTGTTACTATCTGTTGAGTGATTGGACTAGTGGAAGCCCTCTGCCAGCGGTAGCTCTCCTTACTGTTACCGTTAAAATTTATAGTGATGATCCCTGTCTAGACCTCTCCCTCCTTTCTTGCTGGTCGCCACCATTCCCTCGTGCCTTGCTGTCTTGGTCAGCACTGCACCTTGAGACCTCTTTCTTCCTTTTTACTGTCCAAAGTTTCCTGTTCCGTGTCCCAGCACTAGGGGATTTCTCTTTCCAAGGTCACAGGTACCTAATCTGAGAAGTCAAACCAACAAATTCGTTCACGGGGTCACCTTCAGCCAAGAAGAGAGTAAAACTTTGTGCATCCCACTTCAGTTTATAAATCTCTTTAGTGATTATGATTTTTGTAATATATATTAATTGTTTTGGCTTCTCAGAATCCATTGTACTACCTTTTGGTAATCAGATCCCTGGGAACTGTCCCCCCACTCCCTTTCTCTCACCTAAATGGCTTGACCAGCCCTCGGTGTCACGTGGGGTAAGATCATCGGGGCTTTCCTTTCCCGGCAACTGTGATTGGTCCAGGGACGATCATGTGACACACTCACCAATGAGATGCAACGAGGCTGTTGCAGTGGCTTCTGGGAGTGCGGTGGACTCTTTCTTGTCTGTCCTGCGGTCAAAGACAGGAGATTTGAGGAGCCCAGAGACCAGGGGACACTTGTCAGGACCTGGTGACATCCTCTGAACCTCTGGACCCAGCTGTGCCTGAGGCGAAGAACTCCTTGCACTTCCTAGTTTCCCGATGGTATAAATTCCTTTAATTCAAAGCTTTTAACTCAATTTTTTGTTGTATGCAACCAGGAGTCCTAACTGATAAAAATCGTTGAGTTATATGATGTATGCGTTTAAAAAGTAGTATATAGTGTCTCTGCCTGGAAGGAGCCGTCAGATAGGGTTGCAGACACACGGCAGTCCAGGGAGGAAGGCGATGGTTTGTGGAGGGTCTCGAACATTATGCAGGTTAGCTGGTTACTCTCAGTCTCTAGACTCAGCTGGTTTTGTGAGAAGAGACATCAAGTTATCAATGGTCTCCCTTCATTCCTCTAGAAGGTGTCCTTCTGTGCCTTTAAGTTAGCATGCAAATAGCTTAGGGTAGTTTAATTAGGCCAACAGTGGAAAAAATGAGAAGAACGAAAAGCCTTTGGAATGTGATGATGCATGGCCAAAGGGTTTCCCAGGTGGCATTAACATCATTCAGGACTTTGATGCTGGATTCGGTGGTCTGGTTTCCCTCAACTTTTTCAAAGTTGGATCCCTGATCAGCCAAGACCCCAGATAGATGGGGAAACATTTATGTGATGGTAGGAAGATAGCTTTCTAGGCCCAAAGTGAGAATTTCAGTTACTTTACCACCATTGATTCAGAAAATCAGTGTCTGAAATGGAGATTTCAAAAAGATGTGTAAATGAGCTGTTTGGTTGACTGAATGGAGCAGAGGTTCCCACCAGCCTTCAGGGCTGGCCATTCATCAAGTCAACTGGCACATACAGGATTGTGTCTGAGTCTGGGTGTGCTTTCGCGGAATAGGGGGTCATGGCCTTTTGACTCACTAATCAGTTTCCCTGAGTTTTCTGGGCTAATGAATCACTTTCTCTGGTCTCCATTAGCTGCACATGGTGTTTCTGTTGGAACGACCTTCATGTTTACATTCTTATTTAATAGAGAGCTTTGATGGACACCAGGCCTGCTTATGGATGAGACCCCCTGACCCTGGGTCAGAGCAGGAAATGGGATTTTCAAGCAATGTCACAAAGGTCAGAGAAGGCAGGAATGAAGAAGTGATTGCAGACACAATGCTGAAAGATCTATGAGAAGTACCAAACCCGGCTGGGGGGGGGGTGTATCCGTCAGGGCTCTCCGGATAAACAGAACTAGTGGGGGATTGCAGCGTGTGTGCGCGAGGGTGCGCGTGCACGCACGTGTGTAAGATTTATTGTAAGGAATTGACTCACGTGGCTATGGAGACTGAGAAGTCCCACGATCTGCCGTCTGCAAGCTGGAGGCCCAGGAAAGCTGGTGGTGTAGGCCCAGTCTGCCTTACAAAAGCTCGAGAACCCGGCGGCCAGTGGTGCCAGTCCCAGTCCGAGGGCAGGAGAAGACTGATGTCCCAGCTCAAACCATCAGGCACAAAGAGCAAACTCTCCCTTCTTCCACCTTTTTGTTCTGTTCAGGCCCTCAGTGGATTAGATGGTGACCATCCACGTTAGGAAACAACCTGCTTGCCTCCATCCACCGATTCAAATGCGAATCTCATCTCCCCTCAAAGACACACCCAGAAATCACGTTTAATTAACTATCTGGACGCTCCCTGAACAGTCACGTTGCCCCATAAAATTAACCATCACAGTAATGAATTCCCGGGTCCTCGCTGAAGGCAAGTCAGAGGAGAAAATGCATCTTTTTTTTTTCAGTTTGTAACATTTATTCCAAAAGGCAGATGCACAGATTTGACTTGATCAAAGCCTGCGGGTTTGGGAGATGAAAAGCCGTTACAGAAATGAGCTGGAAAGACAACAACGGTGCTTCCCAGATTTCACACTGGAAGTTTCTGATTTTGCGAAATGACTCTGGGTGCGACCAGGACAGGCGGGTTCCACTTCGGTAACGGGCATGACCCAGATCTCAGCGGTTCCCAAGAGGAGACAGTTCATTCTCTCAAAGGCCTCATTTCCATCTCAGGGACAGCTGGGACTTCTGCACACCGGGACCCAGGCTCACAGAGGAAGAAGATGCTATGACTTAACGGAGACTGGGTTTGAAAAGATTTGCCCAAGGGGGACACGACCACTGCCTCCCCCATGTTAGAGGCGAAGTTAGTCACATGACCGCACCTACCTTTCCAAGGAGACGGGGAAGAGTCTGGCGGGAGACAGGAGATATTCGGAGATCGGCCCTCAAAACCACCACACCCCAGGATGGGCGGCATTTGTAGCCTGTGGGGCCCGAATCCCTCTCTTGGGACAGCGGAGCTGCTGGTGGGCCCAGGCCTCCTCGCTCCTGGGAGAGGCCAGCCCACTCACTACCCAAGATCTCGAGGTCCTCCATGACCCAGGCTTCGCTCTCATCCACGTTGTATCATTCTCATGAATTGACACAAATGCAGATTATTTGTGAAAAATCAGCCCTGAAGAAAAAGCCAGTGTCGAGTCATGGAAGGAAAGTGCAAGAGGAGAGGTTTAAAGGAATTGTGCTCTCAGCAAACAGCTCTTCTGAAAAAAAAAAATTGAGAGTCCAATGCAAAGGACAAACATGACAAAGTTGTGTAAATGACAGAGCAGTGTGAGTATAGATAATGGTGATATTTTGGAATAAAACTGCTGCATCATCCTTATAAATGTTCTTTTAAATCCAGCGAAAGCTAAATATGGCTCTTTCTTACTCACTGTCCTTTTAAAAATGTACTGAGTTTTCTTCACCATTAGAAACGTGTATCATTCCCCTTTCTCCTTGAAAGATCTCTTCCACTTGCCCCGATACTTTATTTCAATATATATTTCAATATATTTTTATCCTGTCAATTACTTTACTTATAAATTAAGCAAGTTTAAGATGTCACCTGGATCGAGTTCTTGTTGGAATGATTAGTAACACCCACCTGATCACAACAGCACAAATGTAGAGTAAATCTGGATAAGTCGTTATGAGGCATCTAACAACATTTTCTGGAAAATGCACGTCATAGGGGGTGGGTGGAGGGAGTCCTAATTAGAGGGCACTTGTCCCAGACCCCAGTATTGCAAGCTGCCCCTTCGTGGAATGTGTGGGAGGTTCGCAGAGCTCCGAGCAAGGCACTGTGGGAGTGCTCTGGATGGGTGAGGTAGGTCAATCGTGGGAAGGCTAACCTACGGAGGTCGACTTTCTGCGCCCGTGAACTCTTGGGAAATGTGCCCGCGGGAGTAAGCCGGCTTCAATTTGGAAATCCTCTGTTCCCTCACTTGCTGGCCTGCCTTCCCTCTCTAAGCTTGTACAGGAACAGCTAATATTGGGGAAGGAGCGCCGGACTCTTCCCACGGTATTTCTCACACCGTCATTTGTCCCTCACAACAACGCTGGGAAGAACTCAGAGCAGAAACATCTCCACCATCCCGCCACGGGGTAGAGGATTAGATATATTTTTGTTTGCTCATAGATGCCCCACACCTCCCTTCCATTCTCCATCCCTTCTCTCCAAGATCCCACGTCACCATCACTTCCCTTCCCTCCACCCCCCACTCCTCCACTCCTCCTCCCCTGTCTCTCTCCTCTATTGTGTTCTCTCCTCCAGTCTTCTTTCTCCTGCGAATCATCATCACAGAACCAAGGCTTGGATATTATTTGCATAAAACCATTACAAAGGGAGCAAGAGTGACATTTCTTTATGGGCCTGGGTCCAAGCCTGTGACAAATAGAGGTGATCTCAGGGAAAACAAATTGTTTGCGTGTTATGGAAATTTCACTGCAGACACCACATATTTGCGTGAAGGAACCAAACAGAGCAGGGGCAAGGCAGATGAATTCCAGTCCCAGACCACCACCATGAAAAGACGGTTGCAAATTAGGTTTGAAATGGACATCCTGTCCTTAGAAGTTTCGCAGTGACAAATGGATTCATCCCCAAGTGGAATGCAAACCTACTTTGCTTTCAGAGAAGCAAGCAAGACTAATACGGGCCGCGTCTCTGTGCAGCTCGAGTCACCCGGGCCCTGTCAACTTCCGTGAAATAGCCCGGCGCTTCTCAGCCGTGCTTCTTAATTAAGTCGCGATAAGGCTTGGCCCTTGAGAAGCCCTTAAACACTTGAATCCTTGAGTCTGTTATTTAATATTTAATATTCTTTCCTTTAAAGTGAAAGGTGTTTAATTATTTTATTATTATTTATTATTTTTTAATTAATCTTGTTTCCAAGGAGTGGTCTGGAAAGGAATCCTCTCGTAACATCCATCAGTGTGCACTCAATGCCATCCCATTTATTAAAATGCTAAGAAGAATATATGCGGAGTCAAGTAAGGTCATCGTTAGGAAGCATTTTACCGGGCTTTCTGCAGGACACACCCTGCGGGCAGCCAGCCAATGCTCTGCAAAGGGCCTGGAGCCAGTATGCCGAGCTTCCTCCCCTCGCCCCCAGCTGCCCATCAGTCAGGAACCACTAGGTTCTGCCTCAGGAACAAATAACCCCAAAATGCTGTTGTTAGAACACACCAGGACTTATTTTTCTTCCTCGTGCAGTATCGAGACGACCTCGAGGGCAGAGTCCTGGACTCAGCCGTCCAGGGGGCTCCCGTCCTGCGGGGTAGACCTCACAGCACCTGCCATCATCACCACAGTGCAGGGCAGAGAGCCCTGGTGCTCCCGCACCTGCTGGAAGTGCTCCCGAGAAGTGACCCGTGATACCAGTTCCATGCACAGCAATTGTCTGGAGTGCGTCGTACGGCCGCACTGAGCTTCGAGGCGATGGGAAGAGGCAGCTCTCTGCATTTCCCTATGGAGGGGAGATCGGGATATTGCAGAAACCCTCAAGGTTTCTACCGTTCCCCCTTCCACAAAAAAATCACGGCCTCTAGACCCTCCTGTGAACAAAATTTTGGAGCCACAAATGCTTCTCACGATACAAAATAAACATTTTCCGAAAGAAACAAGCAATTATTTTTTCTTTTTCTCTTACGTAGGACAGGTCCCATGGCCTCTCACCTAGAACGGTGCCTGGCACGTAACTGGCATAAATATTTGCTGAAGGAATTAATGAATACAGGACTGGCCGAGTGAATGAATGAGGGCTTTGTTAACAGCTCTCCCACGGTCCCAGCGCGCCTCGTGGACACAGTGGTTTGCAGAGCACCGCCCTGGGAAGATGGACATGGTGCTCCTGGCCCTGTCTCTGCGGGCAGCTCTGGGGCGTGAAGCCGCATGCGTGCCGTGCAGACACGGGCAGGCGGGGGCGGGCAGAACAGAGAGAAGTACCTGGAAATTATCTGGAGTTAGGAACCCAGGAAGAGATTGAAGTTCCTATTAGGGAAGTAGAAAGAAGGAAGGGGCTGGCGGGTTATCTCATGGGGAAATCTGGATTACACAAACCTAATTGTGTGCAAATACGAGAAACCGGGAAACCAGCTGGGAAAAGTGACTTGGTTTTGATAATCCCACCCGCACAAGCTCGCAGACACTGGATAGAATAATACCAACGACATGCCCATGGCAGGACTCTACAGTTTGCAAAGCACTTTAAAATACGGAATCAATCCTCTTACCATTCCATGGGATGGAGGTTCCAGGAACAGTCTAAATGCCTTACGGTTATTTACTTTAATCCTCACGGCAAGACTGCCCTCATTTCACAGTGAGGAAACTGAGGCAGGGGAAGGACGTATTTTGCCAGAGGTTATAGAGTTAGCGGCAGAACCAGTATCTATCTTTCAAACCCAGGCATAAGGCTCTGGAGGCCACTCGGCCGCCGATCTCTGCAGCCTGCAGCCTGAAGAAAGTGAAATAAAACTCTTTTTCGGATGATGCCCATGGCTGGGATTCATCGTTTGCCCAGGATGGGAGGGCTGGCGTTTCTCAGAGGGAATGGTCTCTATATAGAGGGTGTTGAGGGAGAAATACTTGAGTTTTGTCTTGGTCTGGTCTTATCCCATCGCGTGAAGGCAATGTGTACTCTATTTTTATTCTTTCATTTATTTACTCTCCCATGAGCAAAATTTATCTAGCACTTTCTATGTGCTAGGCACTGTTCAAAGTTTTTGCAGCTGTCTTAGTCTGTGGGGCTCCTAGAATGAAACACGGTAACCTGGGTGGTTTATAAAAACACCCATTTATTTCTCACCGTTTGGGGGGTGGGGAAGGCCACGAAGAGAGTTCTGGCAGATTGGGTGTCAGGGAGGGCCCCCTTCCCGGACAGCTGGGTCTCTACACGGCAGAAGGGGTGAGGGAGCTTCCTGAGGTCTCTTGTAAGGGCGCTGATCTCATTCATGAGGGCCGCGCTTTCACGACCTAATCACCTCCCAAAGGCCTCGCTCCTACCACCATCACCTTGGGGGTTAGGGCTTCAACACAGGAATTTCAGGGGGATACGAGCATTTAGTTCATGGGACAATTTTATAGCAACTCTTCCTGCGAGGTGGGCACCAGGATTAGAATCTTCCCATTTTATAGGTGACGCACAGAGGAAACTGAGGCACAGAGAGACGAACTCACCGGTGACACCTCTGGGTTCGCTTTCGGATGAGGCTGCCTCACTCCCGAGCCCCCACTCCCAGTGCCACCCTCCACTCCAGGTCACATGTCACCACCTGCCTGGGGACATCCCCGGCAGAGTTCAGGACCTCCTCGGGGGCTCCCTGGGAGTCTCTCATTCTTGCATTAGGACACGGGTCACATGGTTCTGTGATTTTTATTTGCACATTTATCTCCCAATAGGCTGTGGGTTCCCGAGAAGAGACTGGCTGTGCTTTCCCTGGGACTGGCCGCGCTGGGAACGCCTCTCATCTCTGTGTGCGAGGGGATGACTGGGTTGACCTTGGTCATTCCTGGGAGTGTCTTAGGCACTTCCTGAGGACTAGCGCCCACGCGTGTTCATATGCGCTGCTGAGAGGGCCAGAGGGAGGGGGACAGACGCAGACCAAGGAAGAGAGTCATAGAGAGATGCAGGAAGAGATGGGGAGACTACAGAGATGGGACAGGCACAAAGAAACCTCAAAAGAGAGAGAGAAGGCAAAGAGGAAGGGTGGAGGAGCCCCCAGGTCAGGGGGGCCCACAGCAAGACGTTGCCCCACCCCCTCCCCCTCCCGCGTCTGTCTCCTTCCCAACTCTGCGCAGGTCACGTGCCTCCTGGCAGAAGACTGCACATGCACAGTCACTCCTACCGCAGGGCCTTTGCACAGCAGTTTTCCCCCATCCCCCCACTGCCTGGAATGCTCTGCCCTCTGGCCCGGCTCTTTTTCTCATTATCTGCATCTCTCACACATACTCCAGAATACTCCCTAAAACAGCTCTTGCTCTGCCCAGTCACATGCACTGTTGTATCTTGCAAAGCACTCGACACCATCTGACATTGTTTACTTTCTGTGTTCTGTCTCCCTCGTGTGTACACGGGCTTGATGGATGATAGCCGGCTGCCTCTGTCTGTTGAGGATCGCAACCCTTGTGCTGAAACAAGTGCGTGTAGTGGAAACGCAGCAGCTTGAAGGAACTGGAAGTTTGCAGGAAGGGAAAAAGAGAGGCAATAGGCGTGGAGGGATGGATGGAGGGAAGGAAGGACAAAAAACAAAGGAAGGAAGCCCCCTCCCCCTCCTACTCCCACTGCAGAAGGGCACGCGTGCACAGTCAGATAGAAATCCTGCTCGGGGAGCAGGCGGCAAAGTCATGCCCTCTCTGGTCCCTCTGTGTCACAAGGGTCAAGGTCTCCCTCTGGCAAAGGCTGAGGGCTCTGCTGAACCCTGGCTTCCAGCTCAAGAGGATTGTCATGGACTGGAGTGTATCCCCTGCGAATTCATACGTTGAAGTCCTAACCCCTGGGACTGTGTTTGAGATAGGGCTTTTAGGAGGTAATTAAGATTCAATGAGGTCCTAAGGGTGGGGCCATAATCCGATAGGACCGGTGTCCTTCTCAGAAGAGGAGGGGACACCAGGAATGTGCACACAAAGACAAGAGACCATGTGAGGGCACAGAAAGGGGTCGACCGTCTACGAATCAAGAAGAGAGGTCTCACTAGAAACCAACCCTGTTGGCACCTTGATCTTGACTTCAGCCTCTAGAACTGAGAGGAAGAAAAAAAAAATTCCTTTGTTCAAGCTCCCCAGTCCGGAGTACTCTGGTAGGGCAGCCCGAGCAGACTAAGACAAGGATGCTGTTCTGGAAGGAACGTTGGGTTTCTGAAGCAGGCGGGGTCCCTGGAAGGGGCAGTTCAAGGCCTCCCTGTGATCGATCACGTGGCAGACAGAGCACAGAACATTCCTCAACAACAGGAGAGAGGGGCACGCACGCTCAAAATCCAGAGCTCCAAGCTCATGCCACCTTCGCTGAAGGAGGCGGGGTCACCTTTCCCTTGGAAGGAGAGAAAAGGAGTCTTTTCTCTGTTTTCCTTGTTTTGAGGCGAGGAACTGCCGTGCTCTGTTTTCCTGCTGGGCAACCTTGCCCTTCCCTTTGCCAGACTGTTTCCTTTCTGTGACGCGGGGATACTAATCTGGCGGTGGGTTGTTGTGGTTTTCAAATGAAATAATGTAAATAGTGGGACTCTGTGAAGTAGGGTTCATTCATTTGTCCTTCATTCATACACTCAACAAGTTCACTGAAGGGCCTGTTGTGCCAAGCCCCGCTCTAGGTCCCCGCAGTTTGGACAGAACTAAGAACGTAGATGTTAAAGATACGTGTCTGGAACCAGAACGCCTGGGGTCAATCCTGGCTCCTCCACCTACTAGCTATGGAAGGGACAATGATATTACCTTACTCAGAGGGCTACAGTCAAGTTCACGTGAGTTAATATTTGTAGAGCATTTAGAATAGGGCCTGGTACAGAGTAAGTACTATAAGAGACTTTGATGATAACAGAATACTATTTTTGAAATGAACAACCAAGAAATTAACTTACAGTCACTATTTCTATCTAAGGAGTCATGACTGTATATTTTATCTTAAAAAAGTACCCGAAGAGTTAAAAGAATAGAACCATGATCATCAATCGGTATACCCTTTTAAAAAGATTTGTAACTAAACTTCTTTTTTTTTTTTAAAAGAGAGAGAGAGCTCCACTCGAGCGGGGGGAGGGGCAGAAGACAGAAGAGAATCGCAAGGGGACTCCATGCTCGTGACTCACAGCTCGATTTCAAGACCCTGAGATCATGACCTGAGCCGAAATCAAGAGTCGGCCACTTGACTGAGCCACCCAGGTGCCCCGTGCAACCAAATTTCATTAAATGTAAAATAAAGTTTTAACCCGTAGCCATTAACCATTAAGAACACACAGATATATCTAGAATGGTTAGTTAGTTTGGGTTAATGCCTTAATTTATTAGCCCAGATCTCTGTGGCTTAAAGCAACAAATTTACTTCTTGCTCCAATCCAGGCCCATCTCAGGGGGTGTGGGCAGCCCCAGGTCACAGTGCTCTCACTTACATGCCTGCGATGGCAGTTCTACCACTGAGAAATCAGAAAAAGGAAGAAAACCTGAGAAAGCAGACTGGATCCTGTAGACATCAACCCCAAGGTGACACCGACACTTCTCCCATGTCACTGGCCAGAGTCAGCCAAGTGGCTGTTCCTAACTTCAGTTATCCCACATGCCTGACTTCGCTACTTACTTCGTGGGACTGTGGGCAAGTCCTGCAATTTCACGGTGTCTCAGTTTCCTTATTTGTTAGATGGAAACAGACACCCTACTTTGCTCATGGCATTGTTAAGAGAATTAAATGTGACAGTAAACAAAAAATGTTAGCTATAATGATGATGACGTCATCTACCCTTAGAAAATAGAAAGTATTTGTGTGCTGGGTCGGTTTCATGTAAGTAGTATTACGCGATGCTAGTTTCAGTGCTAGTAGAAATCTGTGACCTGGCTGAAACAGTAACCTTCCGTTTTATTCCATAATTACACACATGCACACAATACATCAATATACGCTAGCCACCGTTTTGTTCCATTCCCATAAAATCTTTGATTTTGTCAGGGCTTTACAAAATGCTTTTGGCCTGAGGCCACAGCATGATTTAGGGAGTGGGTGCCTGCTTGGCATTCCCCCCCCCCCGCCCCCAGCAAGAGACAAGGGCTGTTCTCCACCGGCCGCTCTGGCCCAGGCGCCCACTGGCCCTTGGCGATCTGACGTCAGGGACGACACATGCACAAGGAGCTCGGATTCTCGGTGGTGACACGGCTGGGGACCCAGAGGCAGGGGACTGACAAACAAAGGAGGGTGAGTTGGGGTCAAAAGAGGGCCTGCGGGACACTCCCAGGGAGGGGGAGCTGAGGAAGTGCGGAGAAAGGGAGGCGTCTGGGCAGAAGCCACGTTCTGTAAGCAGAGGCTCAGGGAGGGGGCAGGTGGCCATGGTAGGGGGGTGGGGGGCAGGGGTCCCGGGAAATGAGGTCTAGGGACCAATGGCCAAAAGGGGCCAAGGAGCACAAGGGCTCTAGGCAGACTCTGTAGGACAACCTGCCTGGACGGATGTGAGGCCGGCAGTTGTCTCCGTGCCTGAGCTCGCTCTGGGGACCGAGGCTCTGCCAGTGTCAGGTCAGCTCCGGGGGGTGGCCATAGGACCCAAGCCTGGCCAACCAGGTATCGCCTGCTTCTCCCCACAACGATTGGCTCAGGAATAGCACGTGACTGCAGTCACAGCCAATCAGAGCTCACCCTGGGCCTTCGCAGGTTCTTTTGCTGAGGGGCTTAAGGATAGAAGGAAGTAAAACTCAAAAGACTGGAAGGTCCACACGGGGACGGCATCTCCCTGAGCGTGAAGTCAAAGAAAACCATGCCAGGAAGGAGAGAAAAAGAGAGTCAAAGTCCCTGGTTTTAGATATGCTCACAGCCAGCTCATCACTGGCCTTATCTTGGCATGAGCCACAAATGCCTTTCCTTTCCTTTGCGCGAATCAGATAGATGTGGGTTTTCTGTCACTTGCAACCAAATGTCTCCTAGAAGATAGAATGTGCCTCTTTGAAGATTAGTGTTATTTTTCTTTGCAATGAACACTGCAGTCTGCAAAGACACTTGACAGACACTTTTGACCTAACTAGAATAAATTCTATTGCATTCTCAAAAGTCATATTCCCATTCAGTTTTGCCCCAAGAAATCCAGTGTTAATTTACTCTTGAAGAACACTCGTCTCCAGCCTCTGATACCAATTTTCCTCTGGGTCATTGGTCTCTGAGTCATTAATGTCACACCAGCTTCATGCCCGTACAGCCTACACAGTAATCTCCTGGGGGCCAGTCATCATGTGGTCGATTTTGATGACAAAAATAACTATTGACACCCTAAAATTTGTTTACTCTGAATGTATTAAGGTCGTAATTTTCAAATCGGAAACTGTATCACCCCTTAAATTACCTTGAAAACAAAATCAATAGTTTATTTAAACACAGTCGAGAAAAGAAGAAAAAAAATGCCCCCAAGGAATCTCTGTTAGTTTTCCTTGGAAGGCAAAATGTACATAAGCTAAGAGTAAACAAGCTATGTGGTAACTTGAAGGAATCAACCAGCCCTCAGGTTAGGATTATTTCTTGGCTCCTTCTTACAGATCAGCTCAACAGGCCTTAGAAAGTTGGAACTTTCTAACCAAGCGATTAGAATAAAAGCACCGTCGACCAAACAGTCGGGCAGTGTGGATACTGACGCTATTTCTTTAAACATTTGGGATCATTAACACACTGAGCTTACCGGTGCCCCCAGATGGACTCCAGGAGTGACATTGGAGCAAACTCAGAGGCCACCAACTGAACTGCTTTTATTTACTTTAAAGAGTCTTTTCTTTGAATTTGAAATTTCTCAGGTTTTCCGCCCCCAAGTCATTGCTCTTCTGCCTTTAGTGGAATTGTCGGTTGGCCCTGGGCTGGCACCCACAGTGTAACTGCCAGCTGCCTAGACTCCAAGATGCCTGATTTGCTGTTCTTTTCAGAAAGCCTGCGAGCTCCCAGTACCCTTTACTACATTCCTGTTCCACTTAAATAGCTGGAGGGGATTCCAGCGCTAGCAACTGAGAGCCCCGACAGACTGCTGGCTAAGATCTCCCGTCGGAAGGGCTCACCCTGTCCATGTCTGAACAACCCGTGGCTGCTGTGTGACCACCCCCGCCAGGCGCTCCTGCTCACGTCCTCACGACAGCCGACAAACTAACCGAGCAGGAAAACTCATTTATTTATTGTTAAGCAGCTTTGTTGAGGTGCCATTGAAACACACACGAAAATGTACATACTTAATGTGTACCATTTGATGAGTCCGGGGTGACATAGGAAAGCAAATTTGTGAAACCATCATCACAATCGAGGTATAGATATAACCCCCTACCCCCCAAGTTCCCGTGTCTCTTTTTTTCTTAGTGGTAAGAACGCTGAACGTGAGATCTACGCTCCTACCAAGTATTTAAGTGTGTAATACAGTATTGTCAGCTTTAAGCAGAAAACATTTCTTGCTTCAAGATGGGAGAATTGTATCGTAAATCAATGGAAAGAAGTCTATGAACATGTGTTCACAAATGCAAAACATTATTAAGTCAGAGGAACAAGTTCCTGGGAGATGATATTGATTATTAGGTAATAGTAAAGATTTTCCTGGGGGGTGGGGGAGAAGGGCTGGTCACAGACAGGGAAACTCCGTGCCCTGGTCCTTAAGATCCACGGGAGAGTGGGGCCAGAGGGTAGGAGGTGGCCCTAGTATACGCTCTGATTGGAAGCAGCATGATATGAAGCTCCAAGGGCTGTGGACGGGGTGGTGTGACGGGCTGTACGAGACATCAGGATTTGGAGAGAGGTGGGCCCTTGGGGACTGGCTGGGACAGGTGGGGTTGGGAGCTGGGCTCTGAGGCTGGGGAATGAGGGGAGGAGAGCAGAGAAAGCAGGGTTCTCCTCCAAAGCTTGGAAAAGGGTGTTGGCCTTCCATTGGAGAATCGAGCCACACTGGAGTGAGGCAATCAGTGCAGGGGAGAGCGTACCAACAGTTCACGTATCTTGACAAAGAGATCTAGAGTACGCCGTGCACAGTCCGCTCTCAACAGTTACATGCTGAATGAAATAAAAGAAGGAATGGCACATGAATTACATCCTGACAGACAAAAGACAAGCAGCATGGGATCGTGGCTAAGAACAGATGCCAGAATCCTACAATGTATGTCTCCCTATCTCCGTATCTCAGGCCAATGCCTAGAAACAGTGTTCCACAAATACAGGCGAGTGATATGATCATTGCGGCTGTTGGGGTGGGGGTGGTTATGGTGGAGAGGAACAGGTGTCAACAGGTTAATCTGACTGTGAAAGACAGGATCCAGGGGCCATAAGCCAACTGACTGCCTTTTTCCATACTCCCCTGGGTCTCCTCCTTACCTAGGTGCACTCGAACCCTCCCTCAAATCCTGGGTTAGTCTCCGCTCCTCTGGGACATCTGTTGTGGTCGTCTCGGTCCACAGCAACCTGTCCCCCTCATCCCCTCGTCATTGGGCCCTGGATGCAGCTGTCTGTGGCATTGCATATGGATTTTACATATTTCCGTCCTTGTTACCCAGCATACGCTAGGCAGACCAGACCCTGCAAGATGCCTGACCCCTGCCGAATTTTGCAGAATCATGTCCTTGTGTCTCCTCCAGCTTTAAAACTCATGTCCGCACTCTCAACGTTTTTAAGCTCTCAGCTAAATGTTTTATCATAGGCTTCAACATGTATTTGGATATAATTATAGAAATTATATATTATGTTAATATATAAGTATGTATTACACATTAGAATAGAATATATATTTATTTTACATGCATGTTATATGTTTTATATATAAATATAAAAAATAAGTAAAATTAACATATGGGTATAATATGTGGCATGTTGTAAATATTGATATTTTAAAAAGGAACTGTAATATCACTTGCAAAGTATACGCCGTTGAAGCCCAAAACCATTGTGTTGTGATACCTTTCATTGTGGATTTGAAAGAAAATCACATACAAGCTTTACTTTCATTGTGAGAAATTCTGCATTGTTCTTTTTTCTCGCTGAAGTTTACTCCCCTGGCAGAAATTTGGTCTAAATGTATCATATTTTTATTTGTCAAAGTCCGTTATTAATGACTATTATACATCACTGACTGTGACAAAAATAGGTTCATGATTTGAAATTTAAATTTTAAGCATTTTCGTTGACTACAAGTCTTTAAATTTTAAAAAAAGTTATTTTTAATTCAGTTATCATTATGGTTCTTCATAGGACACAATTGATCAGAACAGGATAAATATGTCACCGTTCATGATAAAGAATGATTAATCCTAAAAAGGTAAGACACTTTGCGAGATACTTCTCTTAATATGATAGGCGGGACTGTTGTTTTTTCAGTGAATGCATTTATGAATGAATCTTGGGATTTTTGAAGAGGCAGGTGTCATCATGAATCCTGTTCACACCATTTTGTTTTTGTGGGTGTCAGCGTGGTGACACTGTGTACGTAACAGACGGGAATGGAAGAAGGGCTTCTGCTGTATGCTGTTTTGCGGCTCGGGCTCCTTTCAAGTTATATGCCCAAAATGACACAATGCTTTTTGATAAGCCACGAGCTGACAATGGTACTGGGTTCTTCTTCTCCCTCAGTGACAACGAAGACTTGAGAACACTCTGCCTCGTTAAAGGGCTGGTTCCTGGTGATGCCTTTTCTGTGGGAATGGCTTCTGTTCCTCACCCTTCTTCTTACAGCTTCGGGTTGGATTTGGCCTGTGGGAGGCCCTGGGAGTGGGTGGCAGGGAAGAGAAGAGGGTAAGTAAGGTCAGGCTTCATCTGTGGGATGGAGGGCGGCAGGGGGATGCACCTGTTCCAGAAGGCTATAGCTCCTTTGCATTTTACACAGCCTTCCTGTCAGGTTCTAGAAACTTCTCTGTCCCCTCACCCAACTCGGGCCTCACGAGCCCAGGGAGGCTGCATTACCCTTTGTTGTTTCCTGTGCCCCCCGCACACCTTTATAAACATTTCCTCTATCAGACTGTCCTGGAATTGCCCACTCTGAGTGCGCTGTCGGTTTTCTGCTGGTACCCTGACTGAGAAGCCTGTTTTTTATGTAGTGGAAGAAGGATGTGTGCGAAGGAGGAAGTGCCCAAAAAGGACACATGTCCGTGGAGGGTCTGGAAACTGATGCTCTTAATGTGTCCATGCCTAGGGACCCTTAGAAAATCTTCGTGTTCCCCCAGAAGTCTGGGTACTGCGAAGTGATGAAGGCCCGTCTAGCACCTGGCCTTTCCCCCCACTGTAGAAAAGTCAGGACACAATTGGGAGCCAAATAGATATTAAAGAAGGCTGGTGAGTTCTTTCTCTTGAATGCCATGTGATGCAGGCAAATCCAGTACAGCCCGGATGTGCATCCAGCACCTTCCATCCTTTGCTGCTGTCCAAACACCCCCACCACTGGCCTCACCGGCGGGGGAAGCAGATGCTTCTCCTGGAACTGATGTATGCGGCGGGGGCTGGCTTCACAAAGCCAAGACCCCATGATTGCCTTGAGTCTGGCATCGATCATCCCTGATGGGGAGCGTGCCTGGTGTATCCGCCAGGCTCTCCGCAGTGCTGATTTAGAAATTCCAGATAACCCACGGAGAGTTCTTTATTGCTGTGGCGGGGAACGGATCTATAATAGCATGTAAAGAGATAGGGGTCCCCAGGCCAGGACGGCTGCTGCCCTGTAAGTTGGAATTGGCGGTGAGGTGCGTGCGGGACCCATCTGCTAAAGGAGGAGCAATGATCTCACATCCCCCACCCCAGAGTTCGCTAGAAGCCCCCTGGGGGCCATTGCCCATTATTCTTGGTGCCCCTGGAACCTGAGGCCACCGGTACGTGGCCGTGGGCTGTGCTTGCATTAGCTGTCCCTGTGAGTTTTCCCTTCAGGATGGTAGTTCGGATTCTAGCGTGTACGGACGTGCATCCGTATTTGTTAGCGTGTGTAAGGCAGGGGCTCATGTGACACTGTGGATTATCTGCTAGCAGATACTCACTCTCTTCCCTTCCCATTGTGAGTGGCCAGTGCTTCCCACCCCTCTGATGTGGGCCTGGCTCTGTGACTGGCTTTGACCGATTACATGTCAGTGGAAGTGACAGGAGCAAACACATTAAATATGCCCCCGCAGGTCATCCTGCCCTTGCTCTCGGGGGTCAGCCACGAGAAGAGTGTGCCCCTTCCGATCAGGCCAGGAAGGACACGCGTGGAGCCGACCTGAGCCCCAGACTGCGTCGAGCCTGCGGGAGCCCAGCCGAGATCAGCCGAGCTGCCGTGGCCTCATGGGCCTGCGGGGAGCTCGTGCTTCTTGTAAACCACAGAGTTGCGTCGGCAGGGCTGACAACAGACGGAGTTTGTCAATTCTGCTCTGCTGAACCCAAGGGAAGTTGTTTTCAAAATATTTCTCCACTCACAATCAGGTTTCATTCATCCCGCATTCACTTACGGATGCACGTGTTTCTTCTGCAAACGCTTTTCAATCACCCTGGGTATCAGGCTCGGTTCTAGAGAGACTCCTATATCCCTGTGTGTCTGGGCCATCTCTTGATCCTCATGACGGAAAGGAAGTGATGCAGGGGCACATTCTCAAAGGGTCTGAAAGGCAGGGTATAAAGCCAGCCTGCTTCCCGGCCCATTTCTCCTGCTCTGCTCGGCGGCCTGATGTTGTCCGAGGCCGGGCTGGGGTGGGGTGAGTGGAGAGGAATCCTGCCCCTGCCTGGACAGGCTCAGAGGATCCCCCGCCTCCCTCCCCTGCATTACGTCAGAGGCTGTGGGGGAGAGGGGATGGAGGGAGGTGATGCTTCCGATCTCCCCCGAGGGAATCAGGTGTTCTCACCTCTGGCCTGGGTGAATTGGCTCCGCCACTTTGTGGTTGGCCTTGTTTCTGTTTCCAGAAAAAGAAACTGAGGCAATAACTCACCCAATTATCAGCACAGGGCGGGGGCCTTAAGTGTCATTTATTATTACGCCAAGTCCCCGCCACGAGAGGAGTTAAGAGCCTTGACCTGCAGGGTGAACTCTTGAATGTCTGTGCGGGAGACAGCCGCCGTAGGAGGCCTGACGCTGCGGCTGTGAAAGGCCTGGCTGAGAGGGTTGGCCCTTGGCTGGCGCCTGGGAACTGGGATCTGGGGAGGGTTCCCAACACCCTGACTGATAAGAGAGGCTCACTGGGCCTAAACTGTTTATACAAAACAATATGCTTCTGCCGAACACCTGCTCTCCTTCTGGAGTCTGGGATCTCGGCACACGCTCCGCAGAGGCTGCCGCACGACGAGCCTCCGGTAAAAATCACAGGCTCTGACTCTCGGATGGGCTTCCCCGGTGGGTAACGTTTCACATGTGTTGTCACAACTCGTTGCGGGAGGAATGAAGGGCGTCTTGTGTGACAACAGTTGGAGAGACCCTTGGAAGGCTGCTCTTGGTTTCTTCTGGACTTCACGCCAGGTGCCTTCTCCCTCTGATGATTAGTTTTGTGTCTTTCTATTGTAATAAATCAGAGCCGTGAACACAACTATATGCCGAGTCCTGTAGGTCCTCCCAGGGGACTGGGAGGTCTTGGGGACCCCCCAGCACGGCATCCCTTCCCTTTTCTTGGCTCTAAGCGTTTGCTGTGCTTGCTTCATCCCACCTGCAACACGACCTGGACTTTTAGGATCGGCTTCCCGACCCCCAGGACTCTGCCCAAATCTCACCTTGACCAGGGGCTCGGGAGGGTCTTTATCCTTCTTGAGCTTCTCGGCGTTGACTTTCACGATCACACACCAGGCACTGTGTGTTCAGTGATCACAGTTCCCTTCCTAAGAACTGTCTGAGCTGTGGGTTTTGTGACACGTGTCAATTTATCACCGCTTTTAGCCTAGAAGCCAAGATAAAACGATATAAAACGGATGTTTTGACATTGGTTTTGCCTTGTCCTCTGTGTTCACTGAAAAAAGACTTTTGAAGACAGAAGCTTAATAGACACCAAATTATTACCTAACTTCAAAATATTTTGACAGGTTTTCAGAGACACAGCTATAGCAAAGTATATCTCTCCGTTATGTTGCCTACAATTGGAATTAGCCCTAGGACTGTGAATCCTATTTTTAAACATGATTAGAATTTCATTCTCTACAGCCTGGGTGTTTTAACTCATTAATCCAGTCACCCGAAATTGATCAAGCGCCTACTCAGTGCCATTGACTGTGAATGTTGTGGAAATTCAAAAGGGAGAAGACCCATTCTCTGCTTTGGAAAGACATGTTTGGTAGTTTTTGTAGGTATTTTTTGGGTAAGATTTATTTATTTATTTGAGAGAGAGAGAGTGTGTGTGTGCACACACGAGCCGGGGGAAGGGGCAGAGGGAGAGGGAGAGAGAGAATCTCAAGCAGACTCAGAGCCAAGCACAGAGCCCGAAGCGGGGCTCGATCCCACGACCCTGAGACCATGACCAGAGCTGAAATCAAGAGTCAGATGCTTAACCGACCGAGCCACCCAGGTGTCCTGGTTTTTGCAGGTGTTTGTCATGCCCATCCAGTAGCTAACTGCCCATGCCCCTTCCAAGCAGTGCTCTCAGGATGCTCGCTGTCCTCCCAGGTACCCCATGTCTCTCAGGAAAATGGACCTCATGCCCAACTACAGCTGTGGGACCTGAATGTTCCAAGAAAACTAGAATAATTCCAACCTTTTGGCCACATGATTATTTCTGAAAAACCAGGTGTAGGGGCGCCTGGGTGGCACAGCGGTTAAGCTTCTGCCTTCAGCTCAGGGCGTGATCCCAGTGTTACGGGATCGAGCCCCACATCAGGCTCCTCTGCTATGAGCCTGCCTCTTCCTCTCCCTCCCCCTGGCTTGTGTTCCCTCTCTCGCTGGCTGTCTCTATCTCTGTTGAATAAATAAATAAAATCTTTAAAAAAAAAAAAAAAGAAAAACCAGGTGTAAGCCAATCGGTGTGTAATATTTTCCTAGATACAGCTTGGGCCATCAGTGCGGAACTCAGATCTTCCTTGGGCCCCTCCTCTGGAGGTGGAAGTGTTGGCAATTTGAGTCCTGGAACTGCTGGGCCATTTTGGGAAGTAAGGCTGAGGGAGAGGAGAAGGGTGCCTCACAGAAAATGAAAGATAAAACGTAGAGGAATCTTGATCAAGCCACTCCTGATGTCTGAACCTCTGGACTTACTTGCTCACATGAACAACAAATCATTTGAAATAATTAAGTAAGGAGGAGTTACCGCTTTTGATGTTTGCATTCGAAATTAATTTACATCATTTAGCTCCATTGCATCTATCTACCCATCTATCCTTTCTCCCATTGTTTACACTCTGATTTTCCTTTGGGAAAATCATGCCTCCTGTATTCCCAGACGCAAGTATTGGGCGGGACTGATTCCATGCTCAGATACATAGGGGAGCTCATGGAAGCTTCTGTCAAGTTTCACACTCTCCCCATTCTGGCTTTGATGATGGTTTAGGTTATAGCCCAATTTGGGCTAGCAAAGGGTAAAAAACTTAAGATTTATGCAGTAGATACTATGAGATCCCCTTTCTTTCCCTAGTTTGTGCCACATGATTAAAGAAGATCTGTGTCCTAGACACACAGGACTGTTCGTTGCTACCAGATGAGAGGCCAGAACCGGCAGAAGGTACAGTCCAAAGATGAAGTCAACATTATAGAAAGTGGGGGTGAACAAGAGAAATGGATTCACTCAAGATCCTGGATTAGACCTGCCATGAAGCATGCTACCCTTGCACTCTTCTGTTATGGGCACCAACCCAAGCCAAACCAAACCACAACAAAACCAGACCCGGGGAGGGGATGATGAAACCAGGCACTGGAGGTGGCAAATATACATGGGACCATGACACAAGGACTATTGTAATAAACATGTTGAATGAATGGATGGATCGTTCTTCTTCTTTTTCTTCTTCCTTTTTTTTAAATTTAAAATTTTTTAAATTTCTTTTTTATTTTTTTATAATAACATTTTTTATTATATTATGTTAGTCGCCATACAGTACATCCCTAATTTTTGATGTAAAGTTCCACGATTCATTACTTGGGTATAACACCCAGTGCACCATGCAATACGTGCCCTCCTTACTACCCATCACCAGCCTATCCCATTCCCCCACCCCCCTCCCCTGAAGCCCTCAGTCTGTTTCCCAAAGTCATTAAGTAGGCTCCATGCCTGGCATGGAACCAACACAGGGCTTGAACTCTCGACTGTGAGATTGAGACTTGAGCTGAAATCAAGAGTAGGATGCTTAACTGACTGAGCCACCCAGGCGCCCCAGTGGATCAGCAGTCTTAAAAAAATGATGTTGGCCCTTCTGGTTCCAGGTGAGATAAACAGTTTGCCCTGTCTCTCCCATCGAATAAATCTATAGAGCCTGGAAAGATTGCATGGAGCCGTGAACGCAGGAAGCTGAAGAGGAAATCGTTGTAGGTCGATCAGGGACGAAGCCCAGAATTTGAAGCACCACCAGACTAGTGGTGAGCCAGATTTCCACTTCAGGTATTAAGTGACTTGATCCCCAAACCCAGACACAGACACTAGGGCAAAGATGGGAGAGCTCCCGGAGAAGCCTAGAAGAGCCGGCTAGCCTTGTTCAGGGAAGCAGTTCTGGTAAAGGGAGCTGCCAACACTCAGAGAAAGTGTGAACATTCCCCATCCCTCTCCCCTTTTTCTCCAGTTTTTCATATCCAAACTCTTTTTTTTTTTTTAAGATTTTATTTATTTATTTGTCAGAGAGAGAGAGAAAGGGAGAGAGTACAGGCAGGGGGAGCAGCCGGCAGAGGGAGAAGCAGGCTCCCCACCGAGCAGGGAGCCTGATGCAGGACTCGATCCCAAGACCCTGGGATCATGACCTGAGCTGGAGGCAGATGCTTAACGGACTGAGCCACTGAGGCGCCCCTCTTATACCCGAACTCTTGAGCAATGCTGTGGTGCACAGGAATTGAACAAGACTCCAAGTCTCATGACATAATATATAAAATATCCAGGATAAAATCTAAAATTGCTTGATCTATAAAGAACCAGGAAAATCTCACCACTGATGGGAAAGACGGTTAACAGACACCAACAATGAAATAACACAGATACTGAAATTTTCCGACAAAGACCTTAAAGCAGCTATGATAAAAATCCCCCAATACACAATTACGGACACACATGAAACAAATGGAAAAATGGAATTGAAGCCAAGAATAGGAAAGAGCTTTGTGACCTGTGGTTAGGAAAGGTTTCTAGACTTGATACTAACAGCATAATCTGTAAAAGAAAACAATGAATAAAATTGACTCTGTAAAAATTAAAAATTAAAAGACTGTGAAAAGACGGCTAAATCAAGTCTGTTATTGGGAGAAAACAGATGCAAATCACATATCGGAATATATATTTGCAAATCTCTTATCCAGCACATGTAAAAGATTCTTCAAACTCAGTAAGAAGACAAAAAGCCCAATTAAGGCATCGGCGAAGACTTGAACAGACCCTTCGTAAAGAGGATGTATGGATGGCAAAGACTCACATGATGGAAATTCTCTCGGTCTTTAGGCATCTTTGGGAAATGCCAAGGAAAGCCACAAGGAAATGGCGCTGCGTACGTCTGAGAAAGGCTGTAACAGAGACTGGAGAGTGGGAGCGCGGGAGAGCTGGGGGCACAATGGGAAGCTCACACGTGGCTTTTGGGAATACAACGTGGTATGGTCACTCTGGAAAACCGTTTTTCAGTTTCTTCTACAATGAAACATACACTTGCCAGACGACCCAGGGCCCCCATTCCTGGGTATTCACCCCAGAGGAAAGAAAACTTACCCTCACACCAAAACGTGTTTATAGCAGCACCGTCCATAATTGCGAAAACACGAGAGCCACTGAAACGACCTTCCGCGGGTGATGGTGGACTCGTCTGGGGTTCATCCACATGACGGGAGATGACCCAACAATAAGAGGGATGACCTGTGGAGATCCGCAGCGACTTCTTTGAATCTGGAAGGCATTAGGTTGAGTGAAAGAAAACAGCCCCCAAAATTACATGCCATACATTTCCATTTTTATGACTTCCTGGAAAAGCAGAAAAGCCATCTTGATAGAGAACAGGACAGGGGCTGCCAGGACTTACGTGTGTAGGGGGAGGTCGTGACTCTAAGGCAACAGCAGGAGGCTGGATTTTTTTTGTGGGGAAGCTGATAGAACAGCTCTGTATCCTGATTATCGAGAGGTCGTTACGCAATGCGTACACACATTAAAATTGACAGCATGTACACCAGATTCTACTGTATACTGTTTTTAGATGGTAGTTAAAATCACGCACACAAAACCGATGTCTCTGAGTGCATGAGTTGGATTTCTCTTAAACACGAGACTCTCTTATAGGTCCCGCTCTCATCCAGGTATGGGCTGACATTCCAGAACCGAATCCCTGCAGAAGGACGGTGCCAGGAACCCCTTCTTCCAAGGTGACGTCAATGCCTGCGCCCACCCGTAAAAATACAGCGCAAGCCACGTCCTGGTCTTCGTGCTCGGAGTTTTCCTCTTCCTCCTCTCAGCCCTGACAGGCATATGGAAATAACGTTAGAAATGTGAACTTTGAGCATGAATGGGGATTTTATTTCTAGAGCTGTTCATAATTTTTTTTTCTCTTGGGTTGAAACCCTCATTCATATATCCAAATAAATTATTTGGGGGTGTTGATAAGAAGATAAATCTTAGAGGGTTTTCACAAAGGTCTGTATTCAGAAAACCCGTCCTTCTCAGGCTTCACTTTTTTATGGGGAGTTAGGGAGGGGTGTTGTATGGCAATCTGACTTTGCTGTGTTTTCTTTTCCTTTTTATACCCTGACAAACTAGTCTAGATACCAGAGTATCACAAGTTCATGGTGGGAAGGAAGATGGGCTTTTCCAGAGACAATCACCTTTCAAAGCATGTGGAAGGATTCAACTTACGCTTGCAGCCCTGCCAAGGGGGCGAGCAACAGACTGGGGGCTTTGTTTGCTTTTATTATTTTTATTATTATGTTCAATTAGCATTTTCTAAGCTAGCGATGGGGAAGTATTGGTAGCAAGGTAGGGGACATAGCCTGTGGGCTATGTTCTCCTCAGATGGAGAACCCGAGACCGTGAGACTTAAAGGAATTTGTTCCAGTCCAGCGTGACCATACATCGGGCTTGCCTGGGACACCCCCAAAATAATTATGAGCACCCCCATTGATTCTCAAAAGTGGTCTGATTTGGTCAATGAATTCTATGGTTATTCTACAAAGGTCACAGAGCTGGGAAGAGGAGAAGCTGGGACACGAATAGCCACGAATGGGGTCAGCTGACATCACCAGTCTCAGTCTCCCTCTCTCTCTCTCTCTCTCTCACCTCCACCTTCCTCTGTTTGGAGTCACCCCCAGTGGTCCGGTGAGATCCTCCCACTTCCAAGGCCAATGGGAAGAGGTACCTTCCCTACCCCTCACCCCCCACCCCACCAAGTTTCTAAAAGGCAATCACAGATTTTCAGCTCACTGGCCTAGTGCGGGTTTAGAACTCCCTTCTGGAACCTGGGCTGTTGCCCTAGGAAACTCAAGGGCTAAGAAGAGTGGGGGGTGTCACCGAAGAGGCAGAATGGATGTTGTGAGGGGACAAAGAGCAGATGTCCCACGTAACTGTCAGTGCCAACCGTCTACTCTGACACTTGTATATGAAAACGTGGAGGGCGAAATTAGATTCCCCGCATGCTCTGAAACGCCATGCGTTTACTGGTAACCACAGAGGATTGATTACATCGCGACGCGATCAGATGTGGCCATTGGAACCAATCCAGTAAGACAGGCAGGCAGGAAGGGAACAAAAGACCCTCCCTAAGGGCCAGGTAGTGACTATAAAATTTTACAGGCCAAATGTGGTCTTTATGGTGTGTGTCTATGTCTAATGTAAAAAAACACTGTTCAAGGACTGGACAAAAATAGGCCGTGTGGGCTGGATTCGGACCAGGGTACTGGTTCGCCAACCCCAGATCCATCAGAGAAAGCAAGACACAGACGTGTGCATAGAGGGCGCAGACAGCCTTATGTCGCCGTATTGGCCCCAAGTGTGTGCCTGCAGAGACCCTGTGGAAGGATGGGCATCGGGAAGGTTCCTGGACTGTAGACTGGGGGGCCGCTGGAGGGGCGCCCCGTGACTCTACAACCCGGAATCCCTCTGTCTGCTTCCTGTTGGCAGGATGGGGTGATTCTCTGGAGAACCGTTGCCCCCGGCTCCGCTCAGACTGTGGCCCTCCAGGGTCTCCGCCCCAGTCACAGGAAAGGTCCAGGAATGAGCACGCGGGCCCCAAAGTCCGTGAGCCTCCCTGCTGCCCGAGGGTCCTCTGGGTGCAGACCAGAGCTCCTCCCCCTGGTCTCCAGCCTCCCCTGGCCGCTCGCTCACAGGGAGACGGAGAGTCGAGCTCCTCCCACGCACTGATGGGGCTCCTGCCCATTTCGCCGCCCTCCCCCTTTCCCCTTGTCCCCAGCACCCCCACCTCCTTTTCTCACATGGACACACCCAGCAGTCCCTCCCTGGGACTCTGCCTTGCTGGTCCCTCTCCCTAGAACATTCTTCTCTCCAGGATTTACAGCCTGTTTCATGGAGGCCTTCTCTGAAGATGGACTTTGAGGGGCCTTCCCGACCTCTCTGAGACAGCCACCCCACTGTCCCTCTACCTCCTGGCCTTGTGTTCCTTTTCTTCATTATGTATGTCACTCTCTGGCATCTTTCATGCATTTATTTGCAAATCCATGTGTCATCGGTCACCTGCCTGCACCGTAAGCTCCAGGAGGGCAGGGATTTCCCTCTGCCTTGTCTCAGGTGTCCTCCGTGCCTAGAAAACGACCTGCATGAAGTGATGCTTCCAAATATTGCTGAATGAATACGTTCATGTTGGCACTAAGATGTTTCCAGAAGCCCTGCATCTGAGAGCAGAGGAAATATGCTGCAGCCACAAGGGGAAATTGATCTGAGAACAGAGCCAGGAGATAGAAACACCAGGTCCTGATCATGTCCTTTGAACGACATGATCAACCTGCTCCTGAAACCTGCTTCACCACTGCCGGGCTCGGTTACGAAAGCCAATGCGCTGTCTTTACTCATTGGCCATTTTGCATTGGAGGTTTTGTGGCTTGAATAAAGGAGACTTAAGAGTATCATTTGGCTGGTCAGAGAAGAGAGGACAGGGAGCAAAGGAAAGGAGAGGGAAGGGCATGCTGAGGGGCCAAGTGAGAGGCAGAGACCCCACGGTCCCAGCCTCTGATACAGCGAAGTTCTCTGTGCCCCAGAGAAAACCCCTTCAGGAACACAGCAAAGCGGGAGTCAAAGGAACCTAAAGGGAAGGATTTTAAAACAGGGTAATCAATCTGGACCTCCTGGGATGTATATTCTTGCTACAAGCCGGCGGAGCAAGGGGCACAGGGAGAACGCAGACACGGGGGTCAAGGGCGCGGCACGGCCTCAGGTCAGCACCTGAGCCCCAAGTTACCCGCCTGAAAAAGGAAAAATACCAATCTCAACCGTTTGTAAAGAGGATTAAATCAGGGCGTATACATATAGAGGGTGGCCCACGGCAGGTGTTCAATAAACGGGGGCGGCGGTGATCACGCCCTGGTGTGGACTGCCCCGCTTCAAACCGGAACGTCAGTTTGGGGAGTTGCTGAAAGGGCTCCCGCTGGAATCGAGGGTCAGACACACAACTGCTTCGCACGGAAAACAGGCTGCGTTCAGCCCGAGTGTGTGCCCCGTCGGCGATCTCCAGCAGCAGCCGCGACGAGGGGGAACAGTCCGACCCCGACGCCGTATTATATAGCTTTGTGCAAATGCCCTGTGCCCCGCACACCGCCCTCCTTCCCCCCCCCCCCCCCCGGCCCCTGGCAGGTCACAGAACGCTCTCTCGTCCACAGTCAGAACACACCATCTCCCCAGGGCTTTCTCATCTCCCAAAGCTCATGAGGGATGCTGTCGGGACAGGAATCCGAGTCGCTGACGGCACAGCCAATGCATCTTTCAACACTTGCGTGCACATCCTCTTATCAGATTAGCTAAATTCTCAAGAACAGTGTCATCAGAGATGAGATTAAATAGAATGGAGCGGTTTTTAGGGGAGAGACACAGGCAACTTCCCTGCAGGGCTGAGAAGCCTAGATGGAGGGTGAAAGCCTGGCCCCCCAGAAAAGTGGGGCACAGGGGGTGTGGGTTGTTAGACTGCAGGAATCCTGGGAGGTGGCCATCAAGAGAAGAGTGATGGGGACATGCTGATGCCACAGTCAGCCCCCTCCCTCACCCTATTTTTGTGGAGAGATGTCCAGACCTTTTCAGATGTTTCTGTTCCAGTGGAAAGGTGCACTGTGGGGACTCATGCCTGCCCCGGCTGCCTCTGAACACCTCCGAGTCTTCGGGCTGGCAGAGTCCCGGCTCCGACCACCATCCATCACAAGCTGGTGAGGGATCCAGGACCAGGACCTCTGTGCCTGGAGCTCACAGAGCCCATCTGTACGGGCTGCTTGGCACCGGGACACATAGGCCCGAGCAGACCGCCGGCGGAGCAAGGGCTGGGGCTGGCAGCCGTGCGTGTTTTCCCTGTCTTGCCTTTCTCTGTCCAGGAGCAGCAGACGGTGCGGAATGCACCCATCCAGAGAGCTGGAAAACCTGGCGGCCCCTGAGGCCCGTCCCCTCCCTTGACACATGGAATGAGCCCCAAGGAGAAGCCTGAAGAAGAAGGTGGGCATTTATCAGTGTCCTATTCACCTCTTCCTAAGGACACAAGACAACTTGTTTAGCTCCTTCTCTGACACCTTCCCATTCCATTGAGAGAAACTTCCAGCAGCTGTGTTTTAGCCAGCTGTCCAGGATGCAAGGTCAATGCTTGACTGCTCACACTCCTTCCTCCTGACACCTTCCAAGACATCAGCAAATCCCATGGCTCTACCTCCATGATAGGCCCTGCATTATCCACTTCTCTCTGTTTCCATCAAGTCCATGCTGGTCCAAACCTGGACCATTTTTAACCTGGACCACTCAGAGTCCCCTAGCCTTGTCTCTTCCATTTTGCACTCTTCAATGCATCCTCCGTAAAATGCAAGAGAGGTGATTTAAAAAGATTTATCAGAACTAGTTACTCATCTGCTAATAACCTCCAGGAGTTATTGCATCTAGAATAAAACTCTGCCTCCTTTCTTAGCTTTAACTCTGTATTCCTGGACCCCATAACATGCTTGCAACACTCCAGATGAATTGGGACACTCTCTGACCCTTGAACACATCACGTTTATTCCTGCCTCAGGACCTTTGCACATGTGAACTTTGCTTCCTGGATAGATGTCCCCCCCACCCCCCACTAGATCTTTAAAGGGTTGTCTGTCATTTTCCTTTCTAATTTCCCTCTTTGCAATATTTTTTTCATCGGGCACTAGAACTTGATAAACTTCTCTCCTAACATCGATCTCCTTTCCAACTGTCAATTTATCATGTTCTTGCCTGAGGGCTGTCCCTGCTCTGGCCTTGATGGCTGCTAATGGTTTGGCAATGGTAGCGACAACCCCAAACGAGAAACGGTCAGAGTTTCTTGAACAGAGGTCCAAACCCCCACTCTGCTACTTAGGTGGTTTGTGACCGTGCCTCATTTTCTTAATCTATAGAACATTGATTTTCCCCGCCCAGGGTTCCGGGGAGGACACATGAGCTAACAGAGGTGAAATGTTTTATAAACTGAAAAGTCCTTTGCAGGTGGTTAGTAACACTCAACACGTACTTATCGAACAGCGACTGAATGCCAGACAGGCCTAGACTAGGAATCCAAGGGACGGTATGTGTGTCTGCCTTTGAGTGCAGGGGGCGTGGTGGCAGTGTTTCAGCTTGTGGAGGCAAGCCAGACGCCGCCTGGATTTGAACCTGGCGTCACTCACTCAACGGTATGATGACTTTGGGAAAATGACTTGATTTCTTTCAAGTCAGCTTCATGCTTTAGAAACGGGTTTAATAACACCTCCTAGAGTAGCCGCTGTGAGGATCAAACAAGTTAATCTAGATAAAGCCCTTCAGAGAGTACTTGACAGATAGCAGGGAGGAAGTCATCGTTAGTTATCCAAACGGAAGACCAACGGATAAGCCTTATTCCCCACTTTTTACTCCCGGTCTACTCATCTCCAGTTCAAATTCTGCCCATTGCTCCAGGCTTGGGTCAACCCCCAACTCGCTAGCTGGACACTTCCCGCCTCCTAGCTGCCTCTTCCCCAGTATGAGTCTGAAAGAGTAATGTCTGCTTTCCCATCCGTCTTCCTTGTAAATATTTGAGTTGTCTGTCCCAGCCTCACCATATGTCCTGGGTCACAGAAAATTGCCAATAAATGTATCAGACAAAGGACTTTATTGTGAGAAGACGACATGCGTCATGGAGGTTCTCCGTGGGCTTAGACTACCCCTGTTCCAGGGCAGGGTTAACAAGTACCGTTTGATGAGTGTTTTCAAGATGTTTTCTTATATTCCAGGAGCAAAGCTGAGGGAGGGTTGGAAATCCCCACCGGGACCCCACAGGCACAGTAGCCCCAGCTCTGAGACCTCCCAGCTCCTGAAATGCGCATGGAGAAGGGAAGAGGCAGGGGAGGCTGGATGGTGCCAGGTGGGGGAGAGGATGGTGGTGGGGATGGAGGGAGCATGAAAGCACAGGGAGAGAGGGGAGGGGTGAGGGAGGCGCTGACTGGTGCCCCACCTCTGATGGGGGCTGTAGACATTATTTTATTTCATTCCTGAAATAAAAATTATGTTATAAGGAGATGAAAATTGGCTGCTCCATGGAGACAAGAGTTTTTAATTTAATTTTGTTTAGTTTGTTTCCTTTGTTTTTGTTTTGCCTTGGTCACTGTTGTATCGATAGCACATAGAACAATACCTGGCATGGAGTAGATGCCCAAGAAATATTTGCTGGATGGATGACTAAAAAATGAATGAAATGAGTAAAGAAGGCTCCAAGGCTTAAATGCACACGTCTCCAAAGGATAAACACAAACGGCCAATACGCACATGAAAAGATGCTCAAGGTCACTCATCATTAGGGAAATCAAATCAAGACCACAACAACACACCACCTCACACCTAACAGGATGGCTGAACAAAACCCAGGAAAGAACAAGTGTTGACGGGGATGTGGAGAAACTGGAACCCGCGTGCGTTACTTGTGGGGAAGTAAAATGGCGCAGCTGCTGTGGAAAACAGAAGGGAGATTCCTCAAAAAATTAAAAATAGAATTGTTATGTGACTCAATAATCCCACTTCTGGGTATATACCCCCAAAGAATCAAAAGCAGAGACAAGAACAGATATTTGTACGCCCGTGTTCCTAATAGTTCTATTCACAACGGCCAGAAGGAGGAAGCAACAGGTAGCCATCAAGGATGAATGGGTAAACAAACTGTGGTCTCTCCACGCAATGGGCTATTATTCTGCCTTAAAACGGAGGGAGAGTCTGACCCAGGCTACCACACGGATGAACCTTGAGGACATGATGCTAAGTGAAATAAGCCAGTCACAATAGGACAGGGTTGTATGCGGAACCTAGAGCAGCCAAACTCACGCTGATAGAAAATGGTTGGGTGGTTGTCATGGGGTCTGAGAAGGGAGAGTGGGGAGCTGTTGTTTCATGGGAATAGTTTCCACTTTGCAGGAGGAAGAGCGTCTGGAAGTGGACGGTCGGGTTGGTTGCATTCAACGGGAATGCTCTTCGTGCCATTGGACTGTACACTTAAACATAGCTCAATAGAAAATTTACGGTATGTGTATTTTACCACAATTTAAAACTTAATTAGAATTTAAAAATGTTTTGGCTTAGGAGAGAGAGAGAGAGAGAGAAAGCTTTAAGAAGTTGGTGCTCGGCCGCATATCACAATACTCGTCTTTGGCAGCTGTGGAATTGTCTTGGGGTGTGAAGGGATCTCAGGCTCAGAGGCACAAAGGGGAGGAAAGGGAGTGAGAAACAGGCTGGAAGGAGCTGAGCAGGGGCTGAGGGAAGGAGGCTGGGCAGTGCTGGGGCGAAGGGCTGTTAAGAGGACAGGTGACCGAGCAGGTGGAGCCCTGGGCCAGCAGATGTCCGCACTGATGGGAACCCCAGGCTCTCCCCACACCCTGTGGGCTACTCTGTGGATCTGGGAAGAAAAGCCACAAGCAGAAGGCTTTCAGTTTCAGGTGGCTAGAAGCTAATTCTAAGTGGTGTAAGACAACAAAGAATCTTGTGATGAAAGCATCTAGGGATACGTGGAGTTCAGGTACAGCTGGACTGGGGTGCCTGCCTTTTGCGTTCCATCTCTCTGCCTTTCTTTCATCTCTTTAGGCTCAGTTTGTAGGAAGGCTTTTCTCTCCTAATGGCAGAGATGGCCCCACAAGCTCAGGTTACATCTTACCAGTCAGTAACTCCAGAAAAACAAGAGGGAGCTCAAAGGCTTCTAGCAAACCTCTCAACCCAAACTCTCATTGGTCTGACCTGGTCATCGTGACCGTTTTTGATTCAAAGCGTGTCCAGGAGAGTGAAAGTCTCTGACTGAGCATGCGTGGGTCTCATGTTCGCTGTGGAGTCAAGGGTGGGCTCAGCCCCATGCCAACTTCAGGGGCTGAGAATGGGGGCATGGTGGGTGGTTCTCCAGAGGGGAGCCTACTGCCACTTCCTCACATGGGGGATGTCTGCAAGGCAGGGAAAAGCATGCAAGCCTGTTCCATGGTCTCCTTCCTCCTCGGACCCGTTAGATCAGGTGACAACAGGTGCCTGGGCTCAGACAAGAATAAGGGAGTGGCCAGTGGACAGCAGAAACACAATTTCCGTAGTATCTGAGGAGTGAGGGGACAGGGTACCCGTGGGCAGATCCCTCTGCGACTTGGCCCTGCCCCCTAGAAGCTGTCCCTGGGCCTGTTATGAGATGGTTGCCTGCCCACAGTCGCCTTGACAAGCAGCCCACTCTGCCCCAGGGAGCCCAAGGGCCTGCCCCGTCCTCTGTCTGCCCAAGAGGCTGGCATGTGGCAGGGCTGCCCAGCGCTAGGCTGCTGAGGGCCGCTGAGGGTCCGTGCCAGGTGGCGTGAGCTCGTGGGGCAGAGTGGCACTGGGGATGGAGAAGCAGGGTCAGAGGGCCGGGCCTGCGGCATACAAGGGCCTTTGGCAGCCTTGGGTGAGCGGAGATTAGTTCTACTCTGACCCTATCAGCAGGAGAAACTCAGATACATCCCCAAGGGGAGCTGCAGGGGGAAGTAACAGCAAGAGCAGGAGAGGGCAGGGAGAGGTGCAAAGGGGCAGCTCGAACCATCCCCATTCCTCCCGAGTGGGGCAGGCCCCTGGCCCCCCTCCTTGGCCCCTTCTCTCCTCTCCTCTCTCACAAGGGCGTTGACCTGACAGTCGCCCCAGGAAAGGGTAGCGGGGTGGTGGATTGGAGACTTCTGTCTCACAGTGACAGCACTCCCTACTTCTCACAGGCCGCCTGGCTGTGCAGAGTGGGGACTCCCTTTCCCAGCCTCCTTGGTCTCGGTGCGTCCCTGGGACCAGGCTCCGGCCAACCAGACTGAGCAGAAGTGGTGAGTACAACTTCCTTCTGGAACCCTTTGTCATGATCCTTCCTTGGGTGGAGTCCAGATGGAACAAGGGGCCATCAGGGGCCATGTGGATAAGGTCGATGCCCCATGGGTGGGGGAACCAGGAGACAAAGGAGCCTGGCCCCTGACCACTTTGCAGCATGGAGTTTCCCTGTTCCATGCATGAGAGAGAAATCAGCTTTTCCTGTGTTGAAGCCAACCTCGCTTCCGGTCTCTGCAGCCGAACATCTACAGCAGCTAAACAGCGTGGGTAGAGGAAGAATCCAGAGCATTCCCCTCAACCACACCAGTGCCTTCAGGAGAATGAATCGAAGACCAGCCCCCCAGGGAACACAGGGCAGGAAAGAATCAAGTCGAAGCTCTGCCCATCCTGCACCTGATGGGAACGGTCAGCGCGCTCTGGGCCAGGCACTGTCCCCAGCTCGGGGCTCAGGTCGTGGGACAACCCGCCACAGCCCCTCCCTCATGCCGTGACAGTCCCAGTGTGGGAAGACAGACGATAAATAAGTGATAAAAGTAAAGATGGTATTTTTTGAGAGTGGTAAGTCCTCGGAAGAAATCAGGCAGGCGCACTGGTGCGAGGGACCATTTTAGTTTGCACGGTCAGAGCAGGTGACACTGGGGCTGAAACCTATGTGTTGAGAAAGAGCTGCATGCCTGGAAGGGTCACAGGGAAAGGCTTTTCAGGTGAAGGAACAGCACGCACAAAATCCGAGAGGCATGACAAGCTTGGCATGAGTTAATAAGAAAAAGCTTGCAATATTGTTAACGTGGCGTGCATACCGTGTTAGGCTCTCTGCTAAGTGAGCACGTCTCTCACCTCCCTTAACCCCCCAGCCCGGACACTGGCTCGGTGATCCCCTTCCTTGTTTTCCAAAGCATGGAGCTGGGACCCAGCTGTAAAAGAAACTTGCCCTGGGTCCCACCACTGGTAAACAATGAAGCCAGGCTCTGAGCGCTTTTCTCTTTCCCTCCCCTTGTGCACTCTCATTTTGCTGCCAGCCTTAAAGCTTTCAGGGGTTGAAAATGTGGTCAGAGCTAATGAGGACAGGGCCTTATTATGGTTCTGCCTCACCCCTAATCCTGAGGCCGGTTCACTGGGAAGACGTAATAAAATATCACTGATGAATACAGAGATCGCTGCCCATTCTTTCAAGCACAGCCTTGCCTAAAAGGAGGGCTGGGAGTACAGAACTTTTCTCTTGTTCCTTATTTCGCCAATAGAAGGGAACTTCTTGAAGTCTTAGCTCCAGGAGACATGGTCAGAGTGCCTGGGGTGGGTCAGTCCTGTTGACAGGACCCTGGAATTAAAAGGTGAATGAACCACAGATCTCAGCTCCCTCCAGGATCCTGGTGCCCATCCCTGCCGAGCGTCTGTGGCTAGTATTTTCTGGAAAAGCAATATCTGAGCGGATAAAGGAATGACGGCTGAGGAGCACATTCCTATTGCAAAGGGTGCAAAGAAGACCAATGCACAGAGAGTAGCACCATTAAAGCCCTCCCCTGCACCCCACTTTCTTCTCACCCCAACTTCTTTGCCTGAAAGCCAGTCACTTGACACTTTGCATCCTTCCCTAAGGAGGTGTTTTTGCAATGCTCTCAAAGGTTAGCCATTCCTTTACCCCCATTTTCGCCTCCCTGATGGTTTTAACTCCTTATTTTTAAGTCCTGAGGATTCTCCCTCCTAAATATGTCATGGTCTGCCCCCTTCTCGGCATCTTGGCCACCACTGCCCACATTCAGGTCCCTGTTGCTTCTTGCTGATTCCCAGGGGTCTCCCTGGTCTCCAGTCATGTCCTTCCAAAATCCCAACTCCAGGCTTCTACCAGAGAAATCCTACTACAAGGCAAATTGGGCCATAGAAGGGGCATTGGAGAATTTTGGGGGCTGCCCAACACCTTCCAAATGCCTGCCCTGTGTTTGGAGAGTTTCCCATAATGCAGTTCCCACCGTTCCAGATGGTGTGCTCCCAGCCTCCCTTGCTGCGGGGGTGGTCATGTGACTTCTGTTTCTCCAGTCAGATCCTCTCGTTTGAGCCGATGCTCTGGAAGGGAAGCGGCAGGGAGAATGGAGGCTTTGTTAAACAAGGCTGCGGTGGCTTCTGGTCCTTCTGGGGGAGCATGGTGCACTTTCTGGTTTCCTGTGCCCTGAAGTCAGGTGCAGCTTATGGCTGTGTATTTCCTGATCTTGGCTGTCTGAGTCTTTGGAGAAGTCTCTATGCCACCTGCTCTCTTTTAATCAAGTCCAGTTTTGAGTGAACCAGTCAAAGTGGAGTCTGTGGGTTGCAGTTAAGAAGCCTGCCTGATACAAACCACATCATTCTCCCACCAAAATGGTGCTCGTTATTTCCCCGCCCTCCCTGCCCTGCACGTCCCTCTGCAGCTTCAGGTCTGGTGTCCCATCTCGCAGTTTGCACTTGAAGGGTATACCAAGCATGGGCTCCTCGCTTCTCACTCCCTTACGCTATTCTGTGCACTGGAGTTTTTCTCTTACTATAAGCTGCGATGTGCCCACTTCACAGAAGAGAAAGTGGAGTCTCAGCGACACGGTCACGTGTTTGCCAGAGTCACAACCAGAACTCAGATCCCCGCTGAGTACCGGACATGACCCCGATGCGGAAAAACTGTCGACATCTCTCAGTCATGTTCAGCTGAGGTCCTGTCTCCTTTTAAGCTGAATTCAGGCCTCCTTAAAGTCCCTTTTCCCCTAATGTCCCTTCACCCACAGTCCACAGTCCGTCCCCTCCCCATGCCAGGCACTGCAACTCATTCCCCACCCAGGCCAGGCACCATCCCACGTCCCCTCCTTTGCCCGGAGAGCTTCCTGTCCCTGACTGTGTCCCTGTCCCTTTGGTCTAATGGTGAGGTTGCAGGCTCTGCGGCCAGATTCCCTGGGTTCAAATCCTGCCTCTGCCTCTCCCCGTTCACCTGAGACGAGGCAAGTCATCCAGCCTCTCTGTGCCTCGACTGTCTCATCTGTCACCTCGCTTAACGATGGTGAGCCTCTCACGTGTGTTGTGTGGAAACACCGAGTAAACTCAGCTGAGTCGCTTGGTAAGCGCACAGTAAGCGTTAGCTACTGTTCCTCTCATCATCACCGTCACCATCTGGCAAAGTCTGTGTCTGTCCACCTCTCATGACTCCTCTTCCCTTTGAGCAGCCCCTCCCCAGTGGGGAGAACTCATTGCTTCCCAATCAGGGCCCCAGGACGCCCTCATCCAATCCTTACCTGGAGCACATCTCCCGTCTCTTCTGAGCGCTGGAGGCAGCAGAGTCTGGAGCCTGATGTCCTGGGCTCATACTTGGCTCCAGCCTCTGATGAGCTGTGTGACCTTGAGCAAGTGACCTAACTTCTCTGTGTATGCTTCAGTTTCCCAGGGGACATGGCAACGATAAAAGGACCCACTTCATGGAATAGTGTGGAGACCAAATGTCTTAGCACTTAAAACGGTGCCTGGCACGTGGCCAGCGCTCAGTAAAGAGCTTCCATCCGTTGTTTGCTGTCTGTCTTGCTCTCTACCCAGTGAGCATCTTAAGGGCACGATCCAGGGTTTATTTATCTTTGTGTTCTTGGCACTGCGTGCAGTGCCTGGACGTGCTGGGTGCCACATTCGTGCCCCACGCTTGCGAGTCTGGTCTCATGTCAGTTATTTTTCCATACCTCCTGCCCGAAGGGCGCTGTTCCAGCCCAAAGAAGAAAAAGAGTGCTTTCTTCCAAGCTTGGTCCCCTTTGGGCTGTTGGCTCGGGAGGGCCCCAGAAGACCCAGGGCATGGGGGAACCTGTCAGCTGCGGGGGACTGGCACTCCTCAGCAGGGGCTCAAGGACCACCTGCGCTTGGCTGGGGGGCGTTTAGGATCTCATCTGGAGGCATTTGGAGGGATGCTTCATGCAGAGGGCCACAGCATATGCTCTCTCCTGGGTGGTGCCAGATGGTGGGGATTTGGCTAGGTTCCCTCCATATCTGTGAGCCCGCTGACCCTTCCAGTGGTTCCAGAATGCAACAGAGAAATTATAACGGTGCTTTGAAATGACAGGAGCTGGAAAGCCAGGGGGAGCTTGGCAGAGAAGGAGCACGTCGTTGTTGCTGGTGCTTGACTGTATTCCCGATTCCAGCCTGTATCACGGCCACCCTGGTTAGCTGTCTGCTTCATTCAGTCTGACCACCATGGAAAGGATCCAGAATAGGACGCTGGTTAAGAGATCAGGCCCTGGGCTCAAATCCCAGCTTCTCCACTTACCAGTTGTGCGAACCCCTGGCAAATACCTTTAGTTCTCTGTGCCTCGGTTTCCTTATCTGTGATATGGGAATATTATCACTGTAACAGCAGAGAAACATCTGGGATCAACAGTGCTGTTTGCCTGCATATCAGTATGACAACAGCTAACTCTCACGCAACGCTTACCACGTGCCAGAGACCATTCTTTTCCTGATTTATGCTACATAATCCTTAAGACCACCCAGCGAGGGGAGTGCTAGCATTATCTCTGTTTTTAAAGTAAGCAAGGTAAGGAGAGTTTAAACAACTCACTCGAGGTCATAAAGCAAGAAGTTGGCAGAAGCAGGATTCAAACTTGGGCATTCTGGCCCACGGGCCACGTTCTTACCATCAAGCTGTGCGCCTGACGAGTGACACAGACTTAATCAAAGCCTGGCAAAATCTTGCCCTGCAGCAAGTGCTGTGATCTGCTCTGGAAGACTAAAGGAAGCCATGTACGCGGTAACTTAAAACAACCAGATGCTATCGGCCTAATGGATGCTGATCAATGCCTCTTTTTCCCCTCAAATACAAAGCGTCAGTTTGGATGATTTTGGCTGACCCAACTCCACTTCCTTCAGCAAGGATGATTTCAGCGATTATCATTGTCTACATGGGAGTTCAGGTAGCTGCAGTGTGCGTAACACAGTGGCTCAGGGACGGCATTCAGGAAGCTGGGTTCTTCGCACTTGTGTTCTGGGATCTCTGGGACGTCAGCTTGGTCTGCAGGCCGACTCCCCTCTTGACAACGAGCCAAATGCCCACAGTTCCAGATGGGGAGAATGTCTGAAAGAGAGGAGACAGCAGCGGTTGTCCGTTCTTGCTTGTTTTGTTAGCACTCTGAAATCATTCACTAGAATCTTCCGGAAGACTTCCCATCAGGCTGCCACGACGGGTCATCTGGAGTTGACTGGGTGGTGGAGAAGAGGAGCCATGGCCACCACACAGACTCTGTGCTCTTCTGCTTTCCTTCACTCGCTTCTGCCATTCCTCCTGCGTGAAAGCCTGTCCCATTCCTCAGCACCGCTCTGACAAACCGTTTGTATCATTTAGGACTCGTTTCAGTTGCAGGGAACATGAAACCCAACCAAGAGTGACTTAAATGAAGATGGGTTTGTTTCCTCACAGCACGAGAAGCCCAGAGGCAGGCAGTGCGGAGCCCGTGTCTATCCGTCACTCGCGGCCCAGGGACCAGGCTCTGTCTCCCAGCTTTGCATCCTCAGCACGCTGGCTGTCATCCCCGGGCTCATCACCCTTTGATTCCAAAGGGGCGGCTTCTACTCCAGGCAGCAAGGACAGAGGAGGAGCTGGGGTTGGTGGGGGGCGGAGGGGGGGCTCCTAGGTCACAGAAGCCAGAGGCCGTTCCTGAGAACGCAGTATCTGTTTATGTTTCATTGGCCAGAATGGGGTCACGTGGCGCTGTAGCTGCAAGGGGGTCTGGGATAGTGAGTATCTCAGCTGGGTGCGGGGCTACCTTGGACAGAGCCCGGGTCCTGATGCACGGGAGGGGCCAGTGGACCCTTCAAAGACAACCAGCAGCGTCTGCCACACTCTTCTTCACAGCTCAGCTCAGACTGCACCCCCGCTGAAAACCCTTTCCTCCTCACCCCAAGCCAGTGGGCTGCCCCCCACTTCTGAGACACCAAAGTGAAAAAGAGGAGGGAAAAGGATAGGGTGAAATACCCCATGTGCTTCTTCTTGACCATTCCTTCAAGCTCTCTCAGGCGGTGTGGCCCATACATCTTTGTTGGTCAGGGAAGCTGGAGGCTCGGAGGGTAGTAATGAGGGGCCCAAGGTCATAGCTACGTATGGCGCTTGGCAGGGATAGGGACCTGGTGTTTCTCCTGAGCGGGTGCACGCTCTCTCCCATTCCCCGTTCCCAGGGCACTCCTGTCAGCCTGTCTGATACCCCCACTGTCTGCCAGTATACCCCAGTGCCTCTGGGGTCCCTGTGCTCCCCCACAGGGGCAGAGCACCCCCATCCACACTGGCCGCCTGGCTGAAGAGAGAAGGGACCCCTGTGGGCAGCGTCTGATTGCAGGAACCCCAGAACATGGCTTCTAACCGTGGGGAGAGCATTAAGCTTTCAAGTGGGCACTGAGCTGCGCCAGACGCGAAAGCAAACAGTGCACATTTTTCTCCTTCTCCTCCCCTCCCGAGTCCTGCTGGGGGCCAGTTCATGGGAAATTGGTTAATTGGAACTGTCCCTGCTGCCCCAGTGAGAAATGGGACGTTGTACACTGTGTCCCCTGGAGAAAGTCTCCCATCTGTTCGCTCCATGACGATAATTACGAGTATAAATTACTCGCCTCCTCCTCCCTCCCCAGCCCGGGTGCGAGAGGGGGTGTGCTCGTGATGAAGGTTCCCGAGTGACCTTTGAGATGGGGGAGTGTGACTAAACCGACTCCTGCCTCAGCCATCTGCCCTGAGCACGACTGCGGTATCGATTTTCTATTCGAGGGCGGAACACGGACATTTATTTTGAAATATTTTCTGTAATGAATCTGCGATTTGGAAAGGGCACTTCTACAATTATTACTGTTGAACTGGATATGACTTCCAGCAGCACAGAAAGTCACTGACTGTCCCTGGGTTTCCTTTCACCTCCCATGACCCAAGAGGAAAGACCCCAGGCTGAGCCTCTTAGGAAATGCGGCAGGTGTTTCCCACCACGGAGGTGCGTAAATCTCTCTCTGATACCCCGGCAGCAGACTGTGTCGTGTGCAATTTTCTCTCCCTGGGGAAGCCCTGGCCTGGGAGTGGGGACGTTAGGAAGGAGTCTGCTCACTGCACTGACTGGGGTAGTGCCTTGGGCGGTTCACGTCCTCTTCTGGGGCCTCAGTGCTCCCTACTGTGGAATGGGAGGAGGAGATTTCTTTTCTGTATTTGTTAGCCCCATAACCACCCCCTTTCCTCCTAGAGCTCCGTGGTAGGGAGAATAATGGCTCTCCTGCCAGGTGTCTGTGTTCTAATCCTTGCATACAGAATACGCTGGGTTACGTGGCAGAGGGACATTCAAGTTGCTGATGGAATTAAGTTGCTAATCAGCTGACCTTAAAACAGCGAGACGCTCCTGGGTTATCTGGGTGAGCCCAGGGTTATCATCCCAAGGGTCCCTACAAGTACAGGCCGGAGGCGGAAGAGGGAGAGCCAGAGGGATGGCAGCTGGAGGAGGACTCGGCCTGATATTGCTGATTTCGGAGAAAAGAGGACACCAGCCTCCAAGAAAGGCTGGCGGCCTCTAGAAGACGGCAAAGTGGAGAAAACAGTCTCTCTAGCAAACCCCCGCCCACAGTTCCGTTTCAGACCTTCCAGACCCATTTTGGACCCAGCACACAGAAGCCCATCCTTGCAGAGCACGCACACCACACGCCAGGCAGTTTGAGGAGCTTTTCGTGCCTTACTCACTGCATCTCTCGAGAAACCTGAAAGGCAGGGATCATTATTGCCCCCACCATTTGACAGGTGAGCAAACTGAGGCCAAGAGAAAAAGCCGGGGTTCCAGCCCTTTGGATCACTGGCCCGTCCCCACTCTCTGTGCACAGTACGGCGTTTCCTCGAGCTGATGTACGAGGCTGTGCACACGCGGCATCTGGTTAGGGTGGGCTGCAAGTCCCACTTGGCCTGCAGTTGTCGTTAATGGCGCCCCACTCATGCTCAGCGAGGGTCTAGTTTGGGGGATAAATCCCCTAGTCACCGTGAGGTGTCGAGCCCTCCCTCTGAGCGCTGACTCAAGCCTTCAGCAAGAGAGTGGAAATGGATGAGTAGAGCTGTGCCAGCCAGGCTCGGGGAGCGCGGAAGGAAGCCTGGGATTGTGTGACTTGCCTTTGAGCCGCGGTTCTAGGGCCATTTTGGTCTCTGACCCTCGCAAAACAAGAGCTCACACGATCAGCCCCCAGCCCCGGGCGGACATTTCCTCTGTCCTCATTTTTGCAACTCTTTCCCTCACACACGGGCTTCTTCGAGGGTCCCCAAGCAGGGTCAGGCACACATCTGGCTCTGGGTCTTTGCTCTTAGCCCCATAACCACCCCCTTTCCTCCTAGAGCTCTGAGCTCAAACGTCCACTTCTGGGAGAAGCCTTCCTGAGCCTTCCAGATTACTCCTGCCCAAACATAACTCCTTTGTTTCCTTCGTCATACTTCAAAAACCCGAGTGCAATCTGACATAGTGTATATGCTACTATTTATTCTGTTTTTAGTCTGTCTGCCCCACTGCCATGCAAGGTCTGGAGGGCCCGGAGTTTGCCCTTTCTAAAAACATCTGTATCCCTGGTACCAGCAAAGGCATCTGCCATGTAGGACACACTCAGTGAATGAATGAATGGATGAATGAATGAATGGATGAAGGCAAGAAATGATATCTTGGCCTAAGTTTGTAGACTTGAGAAACAAATTAATCTGAGAGATTCCAAAGAAAATTTCTCAGTTTCGCTTCACATTCAGTAAACTTTTCCTTTTACTCTCTGCATTTATTGTCCTGTTTGCAGATTCTCCCAATATTATATAAACCTTCATTTATTTCTTCCAAAACTGCGGTTTTCTACATTTAACTTACCCATGCATCCGGAATGTATTTTGATAGACATAATGAGGTATGGATTGGATTTAATATTTTTATCTAGATCATTAGGCACTTTCAAAATGGTCTGAATATCATTTATTGAATAATCTTCCTTCGAATGATGGAAATGCAAACTGTGTCACATGACAAAGTCTTACATCGATGCTGGTCTTTTCCGGAACTTTCTATTGAGCTCTGCGGTTCTGTTCCCAATCAGCCCCACACTTCAGTTATTACAATTTGATGTGTGACAGTACCTGGTGGGGCTGATACCCTAATTTCTTTTTTCAAAAAAAAATTTTTATGACTTAATTTTCCAAATTCACTTTGGACCATTTTCCTCATGATACCTTTGTGGAGCCTCATATTTATAGCTTGAAAAAAGAGGCAGTAAATATCTAGTCAATATTAACTCTATCTAGGAATATGCTGTGTATCTTATTGTTTCTTTCTTTTCATAGTTTTATTCATATGGATCCCAAGACTTGTTATAACATCTGAGTGCCGTATGCCATTGCTATGGAAAATTGGGCTTGTTTCTCATTTGGGTTTAACTGCCTATTCTTTTTTTTTTTTTTTAAGATTTTATTTATTTATTTGAGAGAGAGAGAGCGTGAGAGAGAGCAGAGAGCACAAGCTGGGGAAGGGGGGTGGGGCAGAGGGAGTGGGAGAGGCAGACCCTGCACTGAGCGGGGAGCCCGATAGGGAGCTCGATCCCAGGATTCCGAGATCATGACCTGAGCGGAAGGCAGATGCTTAACCAACTGAGCCACCCAGGCACCCTTAACTGCCTATTCTTAATACACAGGCACATTAACTTGTGCGTCTCGATTTTGTTCCATCAATCATTTTTGTTATTCCTGTATCAACACCAAACCTGGTGGACCAAGATCCTCCTAAATTCTCGAATGGTCCCAATTTGCTGTTGTAGACCACTGGAGATAGTCAGGGTCTTGTTGGTGGATGCCCCACGTTTCGTGGCTTGAAGAGCTGGGAATGTCCGACATCTCCCTGCGGGCGCACCGGCGTCTGGTCCAGGGTGGCGATAGTCCATGCATAGGTCTTCATCTTCATAAGGGTTGACACTATTTCATCAGTGTGCAGCTCCCAGGCCACAGTCCACCTGGACCGTTGTAAAGTCACAGAGAAGACAGGATCTCGGAGATCAAATTCTTCCATCTGCATTTCTGTAGACAAGCCAGTGGCTCAAGAGTGGTTCACTCAAGGTCACACAGTAAACCCAGGTCTGGGAAGAAGAGGGAGGGGCTTTTCATTCCTGGAGACAACCCATATCTTTCCCTGGGAGATCTACTCCAGCCGAAGGCACTAATAGCTCCTCCATCAGGGCTGACACACCTCTGAGCTCCCAACAGGTGCACTTGGCGGCCCAGACACACTGATGGAACCTGTCCACATTGAGACTCTAATGCCTCCCTCTCCGCCCATGTCTTCTCTGCTCTTGGCATCTCCATCCATGGCCAGGCCAGCCTTCTGGTTGCTCAAGACCCTAACCTGGGAATCATCTTTACCTCCTTCCTTTGTCTCCCAAGCCACTTCCCATCCATCAGGAGGTTGTGTGGGTTTGATCTTTGGAAGATATCCCAAGTCCAACCGCTTCCCGCCACCTCCACCGTGGCCCCCGCCCCCACCCCCATCCAAACCACCGGATCTCACACCTGCTTTCTACAATGGCCTCCTCACTGCCTCCCACCTCCTGCCCTCGCCCCCCACCCTGCCCTCCTGGCCCTGTTGCAGTAGTCCGAGTGATGTGCAAGTCCTCTGCTCGAAACCCTTCAATCCTTCATTGAGTTCTCATCCCATTCCGAATGAAAAGGGAAAAGAGAGCAGTGGACCAAGAACTGGCTCTGGTGTCAGCTTCGTCCTTCTCTGTAGACAGATGGGCAACTGTCTCCTGCATTCAATGGTTACAGTGGTGATTTTAAGAGGTCAAGGGGTCAGCAGTCCACGGGTCCCCCCAACTCTCCTGCATTCCTTGCCTGACTCCCCACCTAGACCTGTCCTTCCTGATCCGCCCTCCTGGGACCCCTGCCTGAGGCTCTGCTCCCCTTTACCCTCCTCCCCTTACATCCTTCCTCAACCAACCCATCATGCCTCATGGGCTGTTCTGCCGATGACCAGGTTCCCAGAAATGGCAGCAGCTCTGGGAGCCTCCTTCTCAAGTTCTAGCCTCTGTCCCGACCCCCAGATCTTGATATCCTCTGTCAGTTTAAACCCAGAAGATTCAACCAGCATTGCCATCTTCCTACCCACCCCCAATCCACTTCTCCTTCAGACCCCCCTGCTTCCGTTCAGCCATCGGTTCAGCCACCGAGGCTCAAAGACGTTCGAGTCATCTTTGGCTCTCCCAGCTGTCAGTTAGGATGCTTTGGGCCACAGCTCACTGCAACTCCAACACACAATAATTTGTGAAAAATAAGTGTATTTAGCGAAAGACTGAGGAGGGCTTCTTCAAGCATCACATAGTCTGCTTGTGCAGAGAACAAGGAATAGAAGGGCAGATCATGGGGCACGTTCTTTGCACCTGTCTTTTTTATAAGGATACAGACCTTTCCTAGGAGCACCATCGCACCCCTCTCAGGTCTTCTTGGCCAGAATGAGCCACAGGGCAGTCCTTACTGCAGGGGGCGTCGGGAAGTATCAGGCGCGGTGATAGTCCATGCATAGGTCTTCATCTTCATAAGGGTTGACACTGTTTCGTCAGGGTGCAGCTCCCAGGCCACAGTCCACCTGGACTGGGAGAGTCAAGATCGGTTTTGACCAACCGTGGCCCTTCCATTTTTCTTTGGAAACAATCAGGGATTTGTCAGCAAGAAAGGTGGGGATGGCTGTGGAGTTAGGGGACATCGGTGCCTGCCACACTATCTTCTTCCACCCCCAACATCCTATCCCGTTTTGTCCCCTCAAATGCCTCTGTCGTCTTTGTTTCGCGCCTATTGCCAGGGCCTTGATTTACGTGGCGCTGGCTCTCACCTCAATCATAATATTTGCCTCTAACAGGACACATTACCTCTGATCCATCTTTTCTCTGACACCCTGTCCCTCAAGTACAATTCTAATTCTATCACTCCAGCTCCCGATGTCTTTGGTGGCTTGTTCTTATCTACCAAGTTACATATAAACCTCCTCACACTGATAGTCAAGACCTTCCACAATATGACCTCTGACAAAGTACAATCAGTCCCATTTGCAGCTAGACTCAGGAAGGGAACCGAGAAAGAGATAAGCAACCCTCCTGGCAGCTGGCAGTTAGGTCAGGGTGTTCCCAAATCAGCAGGAACAAGGCTCGCGGAACACAGATATATTCAGAAAAGGCCAGACCCTGACCATGTGTGAAACTAGGCAGAAATAGGACCCAGAAATGACTGCACATGCCCCTCTTCTGCTAACAGGAGTGATGACCGCCTCTTTACCACTGCGAAGTCTGGCCCTGCGTTAATCTTCCTGCCTCCAAGATAAAAATATTTGAGTTACCCAGCTACCAAAGCGCCGCACCTCTTGACCTTGCCTCCTTCATCCCCCGGCCCAAGCCCAAGCCCTTCCGAAGCACTTCTCCATCCCTCTTACCGAGACGCTCTGGGCCTGCGGTGGGGCGGGGGGGGGTCTCCTCTGTTGCAACAAGCTAAACAATGGAACCATGACTGCAGCTAAACTCCCAGTGGTCTTTGGTTGGTGGGATGTACACCATGGCCCAACCTTCTCACCTTACCTCTCTCGGTTCCCCAAGACCTCCTTTATAATTCAGAACTTTTCTTTTTCATAATTCTGACCAAGCCTCCTGGATCCGGCTGCCATTTTTCAAGAAACATGGAGGATGGACAGAATGTGTGGATGGTGTTGACTGGCCATAAATATGGAATTACCAGGACCCAGAGAGTGAGAAACTCTACTGGTCCCGTGGCCCAGGACTGCAACGGAAGAATTCTTGGGAAAAGAGCCATGGAGGGGTAACCTGTGGACTTTTAACGAGCTACCGAATCAGTCACATTAGCCGTGGGGTCTGAGGAGGCGCCTCGGCTGGTGACATCACAGAGATGGACGGCGAGGTGTTCACAGTGAGTCAGAGGGGTGGCCACTCTGGAAGGGGGTGTGCAGGGCGGTGACCGGCCTGCAGCCACGGAGGGGTTTCCGGCAAAGGGCCATTTCTTGACTTGGTCCAGGTTATAAGGATGTTTGTTTTAATATTTCACCAAACTATCCATTTTTATGTGGGTTTTTTTGGTAACTGAATTTCATTTTAAAATGAAAAGGTTAAAAAAGTGTAGCCTTGGACAGGTCGGTTTGTACAGATGAGGACGGAAGCAAGGAGCCCAGTTAGGGGCAATCCCAGCAAACCAGGAGAGGTGACCGAGGGGACCTGAATCAAGGGGATAGCATGGAGGTGGGGGCTGCAGTGGGACGCTGGACATTTTGGAAGGACCCACAAGTCTCACTGCCGTGTTGGACTGAGCTTGAGTGACAGAGGAGAAGCGAAGCTAGGCTGTTGTTTCTCGTGTATCCCGGTGAATACGGCGGCCAACAACAGGTGCGCGTGTGTGGGTGGGATGCAGATGTCCCTCTCCGCCTGTGAGACCCACAGGAAGCGGTGTCCTGTCCTTTGGAAGGATATCGCACCTGTCACCGAAGCTCCTGGTCGGAATGAGGTGGACAGATGTGGGCCGTTGCTGGAAGCAGCGTAGCCTAGAGACATTTCATGACCTAGGGGAATTTGGAGAGGGCAGAGACTGTCAACCTAACTTGTCCGATTTCCGTTGCCCCAGGAACTGCGGCCTAGAGACCACCCCCTCCCCGTGTCCCCGACACACTCATCTATCCTTCTCACTCCTGAAATTCACATTAAACAAGGTGTCCCTTTTGTTGGAGCTCATTATCCATTTGTTAAATCGGATCATCTATCTTGTCTCCTTAAAAATGTCACGTTCATAAAATAAGGGAGCGAGGCACTTAAATAATTCAAGGGAAAAGAGGGTCAATAGCCAACTCTTTTACATTGGTTTCAGAGCAAGCCACACCTAGATTTGCAAAATAGCAACGTGCAGATATGTGTCCTATGAAGACCTGCTTTTTGGCAGGCAGAACCCTATTTTCCCTCTGACTTCTGGTATGATTTCTGACATGTGTAAGTTCTCTCCTGCTCGCCACTAGCTCTAGAGTTTCCCAGGCCTGCGCCCCCCGCCCCCCCAATTTGTCGTACCATCTTTAAGCCAATGTTTCCATGCACCAGGGGAGCTGTTAGAGTCTAGGCTCCTAAGCAGGCGTCCTGGAGTCTTGCTTACAGAGCAGCCGTCCATTTCAAGCCAGTTGCTTTGCAGGAAGGCTGCCTGCAGCTTTCAGTGGGCTCCCCAACTTGGGTATGGGAAATGTGCAGCCAGCTGCGCTAGGAGTGAATTATGATGTCAGTATTCCAGAATTCCTAATGAATTCTCCTGAGCGAAAGAAATGCTGTTATTCCACCTCCCCCAAGTCACGTTTTGGTTGATTAATGAGCAAAGGCACAGAAAAATCTATGGCTTTGGGGGAATGAAGAAGAGTGAAATCATTTCTGCTTTAAGAAATCACTGTGCCCCGATTATTTTATTTGTTGTTTTTTTGTTTTGTTTTTTGTTTTTTTTTTTNGCAAAGGCACAGAAAAATCTATGGCTTTGGGGGAATGAAGAAGAGTGAAATCATTTCTGCTTTAAGAAATCACTGTGCCCCGATTATTTTATTTGTTAAGAGAAAATGATTTCATCTTCCGTTTATATATCTCCTCTACATCTAAATTCGGAGCCCTCCTCCCTTTCCCCCTCCCCCCAAAGAACAGCTTTGGATCTATACCCCTCCCTCCACTTTCATCCCTGCTGATTTGCCCCAAGACAGAAAATCCAGCCATGCCCCTTAGGGGGCAGTTGTCTTAGCTAATTGGGACCTGTTTTAAAGCCCATGTAGTTTACATGAAATAAATCTGCAACCCTCTGATAAAAGCCATTGCCTCCCGTCTGCAAAGAGGCAGCCCCAAAAGAAAACTGTGATTGGCTGAGCCCAGTCTGACCCCTGCATGGTCCTTCCCAGCACGGGGGCCAGGCCTCCCACCAGCCGGGGCATCCTGCTGATCCTTGGGGGAAAGTCACTTGGCACAATTATCCTGCTAATATTGATGCCTTTCGTGGGGTTGCTTAGGCTAATTAAAAGTCACGCTGTGCCTGACTTTAATTAGGATTCACATCAGGCCAGGCCAGGCTTCCGAAGGGAGAAGAAACCACACACCGAACATTCGGAGGGTGGGGGCAGCAGAAAGGGAAGGAGGGAGGACAGTTTATTTATAACCCTTCCCACCACAGGAGCACTGCGAGGCCAGCAGACACGTGCTCCCCCCCCTGAAATGCAGGGGAGCTGGAACTCGCCAGTCTGGTTTGGCCTGTTTGGTTCAAGTCTCCATCGGCTGGGGTTTCTGGACTTTCTTCCCATCGCAGCGGAAGCTGGCACCCCCCCGCCCCCCAAGAAAGGAAGGGTCAGGGATTCGGGTTGCAGCCCACCCTTGCCTTTCCGGGTGGGCCCTCCTCTGAAGCTCTGCCTCTAGACCCCCAGGGGCCGCGGGGTCCCTTACGCGCAGGAAAGCAGAGCCACTGCTGTCTGGCGAGGCTCTGACCGCCCAGGGTCCAGCGAGTCAGCACCGGTCAAGCGCTCACCGCAGGACGTGACTCGCAGGCAGGAGCTCTTAGGAACACGCCCGCTCGGCACGCTGGTTCCCTTATGCTTTCAGAGACCAGATTCATCTCATGTCTGTGTTCTGAGGGTCTGGAAAATGACTGGCTCTTGGTTGTGGCTGCGCGAATAGTTTGCTGCTTTCCTCGGGAGGAAATGGGACTCAATCGGAGCCCACTCCTAACGGGAAGGTTTATGTATCAGCGGGAAGGCCCTTGGCTGCAATTACAGAGCACCCCACAAACTCCATCTCAGGGGGAGGCAAGAGAGTTTCTTGTCTCTTATATCAAGCTAGCTGGAGCACTGAGAGCCTCGGGCTGGTGTGGCAGCCATGTGACATCACCGTGCATTCAGGGTCTTCCCACACTTCTGTCCTACCTTCCTCAGCCTATTAGCTCTTCATCCTCATGCCTACATCCTCATGGTCACAAGAGGGCTGCCAAGATGCAGATCTTCCATCCCTAGAAGGGAGAAAGATTTTTGTCAGGAGCTTTGTCTGTATTTTTTTTCAGGGTGGGCAGCCCTCCACATAATTCTTTCATCTCTTTACAGAGAACAGATTCACGTGCTAACTGCTGAGCTAACCACTGGCGAAGTGGAAAAGGGTGTGCCGTGATGGTTCTAGCACAGGGTGATCCTCCGGGCTTGAAGATGGGTCAGCTTCCCTGAGATCTTGAGATCACTGGCTCCTACCTCAACACGAAGTCAGGGATCTGTTTGCAGGGAAGAAAAGAAAGGTGATGGCTGCTGGCTAGACAACTAAGAGTGTCTGTGCTATTGTTACCGTCGCTAGAAGAGTTTGCTAACTTGGTGGAGACTTGACCAGATCATCAGCTCCACTGTAATGAAGTAGATGATCACTGCGCTAAGAGTTACAGGAGACTCGGGGAATAGTCCTGGCCCTCTTGGTAAGTAGGTTCTTTGTTGGCAGTAGGACCTGTGTGTCTTCTCCTTTTCCATTTAACGTCATTAGCTGCATGTGCCTTGTGAACACAAAGTGGCTGCTGATGTGCCTGCTGCTGAATCAGTGTCCTTCACATAGTAACATCCGCTTATGTCTCCTTGGCCAACTTCTTAGCCATTGAAGACCAGGAGGCTTCTCAAAATCATGCTATTTGGATTTAAATACCAGAATATTCAGCTGAAAGAGTTGAAAGTAGCCACCCTAGAGTGCAGGAAAATTGGGGCAAAGAGAATGAGAAAATGTCTTTTCTGTAAGAAACCTTACAGAACTGTTTGGTTAATCTGTGTGTGCATACCTTTGCTTAAATAAATAGAAAAAAATAAGATAGGGGCCAGCTTCGAAGTGGGTCTGCATCCCAACCTTGACCATACCTGGGGGTGGGGTGGGGAGATAGACAGTAACTGACCCAGGTCCCTCGCCACCTGACTCCCACCTCCCCCTCTTCCAGTCTGGTTGCTGCTTCTCAGCTGGAGCACAAAGCAAGAAAAGTGATTTCATCTAATCACCTGGGTCATTTTCTCAAAAATCGGTTTCTTTTTAACTGTTTTTCATGAGGAACAAAAAAGAGCGTAAGAGGCAGCCACATTGCTGCCTCGCTCTGTAGAGGCTGGCCAGGAAGGGCAAAGGCCTTCAGGGCAAGCTTCAATTTTCAATCCATCTGGAGAGACAGTGGCCTCAATGCTTCGTTATGAAATGAAATGGCAACTTAGGGAGAGGCAAATAAATCGGAGAGAAATGCTTTTGACACACGCCACAGAGCAGCTGCTAACCCCGAGAGGCCCGGAATCAACTTCTATGAACTCCTGTGCTTCAAATTCTTTGAAAGGTCTTTAAGCTCAACTCTGGAAACCAGAAGTCAACTGGCATTTGAGCTCAACTTGGGTCCTACCTTGCTGTGTGGCCAAGGAAGAGTCACTCAACCTCTCTGGGCTTTATTTCTGCGTATGTCAAACGAGGTGGAATGTTTTCTACTCCGAATGCTCAAAAAGACAAGAGGAAAGGCAAATAAAATCACAGTAATTGCCCCGATTGTAAGTTATTTTCTGGGATATGTAAGACATTTTCTTGGGCTTTCTGTCTCAGCCTCAGTTGTGACAGCCTTGTAAATGAGACCAAGCTGCTATTACATGTCCTTGTTGCAGGGGGAGGGCATGCATGAGAGTGACAACCACACAGTTTGGGATGGCAGCTACCTCTGCAAAGAGGGAGGGGCGTGCAGGGGGCCGGGGATACACAGAGGACTTCGACTCCCCTAATGTCTGGGAGGTAAAGGCATGGGCGCTCATTGCAGCATTCTGCATACCTTTTTAAAGTCTAAACCAGAGTTTCTCGACATCAGCGTTGTTGACACTTGGGGCTGAGCAATCCCACTGTGTAAGGAGCCCTCGTCCTGTGCCTTGTACGATATTTAGAAGCATCTCTGGCCTCTGCCCATGAGATGCCTGTAGCACCCGCCCCTCCAGGTTGTGACAGGCAGAAAGTATGTCTCCAGACATTGCCGAATGTACCCTGTGGGCAAAATTGTCCTCAGTGGAGTCGCTCGTCTAGAAAAAAGAGGACATATGTCTCAGAAATATTAGATGACTTCCCGGAAGTCACACGGTCGGTAAATGAGAGACGGTCCAGCATCCAGCTCTCGTCAATCCTGTCCCAGCAGATGCTCTTCAAAATCAGTGTCCCTTGAACAGATATTTTTAGTGTTAGGATAGCAGTGGAGTTGCACCAGACATAAATACACTTGACAGAAAATAAAACATGGGAAGATTAGCTTTAGTTTCACAGCAAATGTAAGAGTGAACGCAATGCTAATAATTAAACACCGACTATGGAGATGCATGTAAATAACCCAGACGGCCACGCCCCTGCACGGAGCCCCGCCCAGTAGGAGGCGGGGACCCAGACGAGTCTCAGTTGCCAAGGGCCACTCCAGACGGGTTTCATCTACCCAAGTTGAGATCGATTCTGGGGGTTGAATTAGACTCAGTCTTTCCTACACCTGATATTCTGTCTGTGCAGTAACTTTAGAACCTGCGCCAAACCTAATTTGGGTGCTACCGAATTGCTTTCCATAGAGGAGGGCGCTGCCATCCCCAGGCTCCATAGCAGAGCTGGGTGACGGCTGTTTGGTTGGAACCCACAGACCCTGACAGTCCTGATGCTTACAAGGAAATGAAAGGCCTGCAGAGGCCAATAAGCTGTAAGCAAGCACCTCACCACTTGCAAATTTCCAGAAGTTGACCGATGATGCCCTGGGTGCCCAGGACATGGTGTAACTGGAAGGTTTTATGACAGGGCAGGTCATCAGGTGTTGGGGACGTTCTGATGCACAGTGTGGTGCTGGGGAAGGTGGCAGTCGGACTCTCAGAACCCTGACGCCTCCTCCAGTCCCATCCTTCCCTAGGTATGAAAATAATTCTAGGCCAGAATGAGACTCAGCCATTCCGTGGGCCTCTGACTACTTTTTCACACTGATGTTTGCTAAATGCACCCCGGGTACAAACCCGCTCGAGGAGGGCACAGTGGGCGATCACACTGTACTGCATCTAAGTCACGGGCAAGTTCAGCAGCCATCGTGGAGGGGTACGAAGCACGGAGGCCTCGACGTGGGTGGGGGTGCTTCAGGGGTGTGGGGCACTGGATGCTGTGGTGTCTGAACGGACCAGGGAAGCTCAGAAAGAATGTGAGAACAATCGGAAGGGTTTCCCAGGCATAACACAAGGTGGGAAATCACTGCCCATTCACGTGGCTACTGCAAGCTTCCGTGGTGTCCTGTAGGAGTCATTGATTAAAGAGCACCGGCCAAACAATGGTCAGGAAGACAGGGGCTTGGGCCAGCTGCCTGAGCTTGATTCACAGCAACCTCACCGGCTGTGCCACCTCGGGTGGGTTACTTAGCCTCTCTGTTCCTTAGTTTTATTGTTTGTAAAATGGAATTTTCATGAAGCTGTACATTAAGCTTACCCATATATAATTGCTGCTTCCCATGGAAATTGTCAGTAATTGGCAATTTCACAAAATGCTCCATAGGGTTGTGCTAGGGATTGAGTTAATAATTGAAAAATACTAAGAACAGTGTTTGGTTCTAGTAAGTTCTAGGAAAGTGTCAGTATCACTATTTATAAAGCTTTAAGGAAATGCATAACATCTTTTCCACATGTTTGTGTGTCTTGCTTCCCACCAGTTGTTACTGTGAGCTGTTACTAACTTAAGAAATAAACCGGGTGGGTCAGCATTTTTCTGAATGGGATGGAATAGGGTGGAAGACAATAGAGCAGGAAGGGAACTAACAGATGGTTTTCCATATCGTAAGGTAAATCTTGCTTTACGAGTCTTGTCAATTCCGTCGCGTATTCGTCTGCCCACATGTGTGTCTCTGTGCACGTACGTGGTTCCGGTCACGATGAGAGATACATTTCATGCTACGTGTCAGGGAGAAAAAGTATTAAAGTCACTGTATTAAACCATATGGACTGGATGTCGTGAGTTCTTTCAGAGACTCTTTTAAGAGACATTTTGACTGTGCCACTCACTGACTTAGGGTCCTGGCTGAGGTCCTGGACCTCTCTGTGGCTCCGTTTCCTCCTCTGGAAGATGGGGAGGACCCTCGTAGCTGCTTCATGGGGCTGTGGCAAGACAACGAATAGACAGAAGCAGGTAGAGGCTTGTGGCCCATGATAAAGAGCCAGTTAGATGCCAGCTGTTGCTGTTTGGGTTGTTATTTACTGTGGTTTATCACCGTGGCAGCTGGCTTTGCCTAAGAGGGCACTCCACTGCCAAAGGGAGAAATGGATTTGTCTCTGATTTTAGGAAGAGTTCATGAGGCAGGACATTCTTGGATAAAATCGTCTAGAAACATTAAAAACCAAATCCTCATATAAACGGTTATGCCGTACCAACAGACTACGCTATGGAAAGACAGCCTCACTGTGGAGAGAGGTCAATCCAGGAAGGCTTCCTGAAGGAGGGGGTTCTCGCTTATCTCAAAGGGATTTGTGGGTAGGATCAGAGGAGAGCTGGACCAAGGACACCCAGAGAGAAAAAAGGATCGGGGAAGATCCAGCAATTCGTAATCGGCCAATCTCACACTAATGATGTGATCAAGAGATGGACCTGTCTCCTGGCAAGGGGCCATCAGCACTTGTCAAAGGCCCCTGATGTCCATGGGCAAGAGACAAATCAGAAATCACAGGTGCACGCAGTTGAGGACATATTATGATCATGTCAGGGCCGGGCACCTGCCTGAGCGTTACAAATGTTTATGAATATTAATAACCATTTGTTCCCAAAGGACCACAAATCAGTTAATTAGGGCCCTGTCAACCTGTTTATATTATCTATAAATGAAAACCCATCAGCAGCCAAACATGAAATTAAGCGGGCCGTGTGTGGGCTGCCACCGTTTCTGGATAAATTACACAGCCAGCTCCCACCCGAGCCCCCGTTCTTGGCAAGGAGGTGGGTATTTCTCTTCCCTGCCCTTGTTTCATTCAAGTCAGTGGTTACGGAGGCACATGATAGATGGTGCCTCACGTGTGGCTTTGCTGCTTGCGGGGAGGGGGTGATTTAAGACCATCGGTAAATTAGCTGCAATCCAGAGTTTTGGAAGAGAGGGAGAATACCCATAAATCAATATTCCATGGACAGGTAATCAGGCCCCCAATCCAGGCTCTGATCACCACGGGTCCGGGTCCATCCGTCTCCTTCCTGGAGTGATGGAGGGGTGGGGGCCCCGAGTCACAGCCCTGGCCGGGTTTGTGTTGCATCTGGACAGCTCTCTGCATCAAGGATCTTAGGCATGTTCCATGGAACAAGCCTCGAGAAGTCAGAGACAGAGAGACAGAGACAGAGATAGAGACAGAGACAGGGACAGAGACTGAAGGAGAGAGAGGGAGAGATTCATTCAACAACCAGCAAGTGTGGGGCCCTGTGCTCAGAGCCCGGAGACAGACGGACACAGCAGTGAGCAAAACAGGCCAAAGAGGGGGCAGCAGTGACAGGAGCCGAGAGAGATTCAGAGCCGCAGGCCATGCAGGCTGCGGTGATCCTACAGAGGTGAGAAACCCAATCTCCTGCCTCATTACACAGGTGAGTCCTTCCTGAAAGCCTTGAGAGGCAAATGCTTGTAATAGTTTTTCCTGTGTGCAAAAAAGAATGTGATTTCCTGATCACATTTATGCTGAAACCATACCAAATTCAGTGACGTTGCATTATTAGGGGCCCAGTTACTGGAAGAGTCAGGACGGAAACAATCTAACAAGTTAGGACTCGTCTTGAAAATCCACTGTCTCGTTGGTGGAATCGTAGAGAACCGGGGTCACGTGCGTGGATCCCAGACTGGCCTCCCAGGTTCAATCCCCGGCTCTGCCGCTCGTGGGCTGTGTGACCTTGGCCACCGTACTTAAGCCCTCTGTGCCTCCGCTTCCTCATCTGTAGTGTGAGGGTAATAAGAGGTCGGACCGCTTGGGAGGTTAGAGGCGTTACTATATGTGACGGGCAACATACGGGCTGCCTCGGGAGTGGCCTGCCTGCGGGGAAGCAGGTAAGAGCCACAGGCTAGGGATTGGCTCTCTCCCTCACAAGCTGGCTGTGCACATTTTGGAGGTTACTTAACCTCTCTGTTCTTCCATTACTCTCTTTCCCCTTCTGGTGGGTGGAAAGTCGATTGAATGAACCATGTTTGGCCATGAGGATGAGGACCGTGCATTTACCTTTAGGCTGGCTGACTCGGTTCGTACTGTGCTCCCACCAAAGTACAAGGTGTCCCCCAGGTTGTGCTCCCTCCGAGACGCTGGGGGAGAATCCTTCCCTGTTCTTCCAAGCCTCCCTTAGTCTGTGGCTCTCCAATCTCTGCCTCCATCTTCACCCAGCCTTCTCCCCCAGGCCCCTCTCCTGGCCTTACGTGGATCTAGGACCCACCTGGTGAATCCAGTATGATCTCATCTTGAGATCCTCCCCTTCATTGCATCCGCAAAGACCCCTTTTCCAAATAAGGTCACGTTCACAGGTACCAGGAATTCGGAGTCGGACAGAGCTTCTTGGGGGCCACAATCCAACCCACTGCAGCACCCAAGATGACGACAAGAATGGCATGAAGCCAAATGGACATGGAAGCCACATGGCGACAGCTTTCCAGGGCATGGCGCTCCCGGCGTGCCAGGGGCCGTGCCAACTTTCTTGCCTGGACTTTAAGGGGTTCACTCTTCTCGGTCTTGGGTGCCGTTATTACACTCCTTTTACAGACGAGGAGACTGGAGAGAGGTCATTTGCCTCCAGTCACCCAGGAGAGCCCAGTCGGAGCCAGCAGTGGCAGGTGGCAGTCTGTCTGTCTGCAGGGTCTGAGATCCGACCCTGAGGCAGGGCTCTCTGCCCGCCCTACCTTCCAGGCAGAGTGCAACATCTCCATCTTTATATGGCAATGCCCAGTGCCCAGATTTGGTGACTTGTTGGTTCAAAGCCAGATGAAACACACCTGTGGTCTGTAGCTCTGCGGGGGCACCCACCGCCTCCCGGGTACAGGAGAGGGTCGTTAATGCCAACTCGGGGCATGGGGAGCCCTGCTTGCAGCCCGGGCTGCCCGCCCCTTGGCAGAGCCCGCAGGTCCTTGCCGTCCTCCAAGACAGCTAACTCAGAAGTCCCGCTCTCATCTGGCCCTAAAGGAGCCGTCAGCAGGAGGTGACAGCGACCGTAATTCTGTTTTTATTATTATAGAGCGCTGGTCATTTCTGGCTGAGTGGCGCTGAGTGACGGGCGTGATTTAGGGATCTTACGGAGGGATTAGGGAGGCGAAGCATTTTCCTCCGAGGCCCATCCTGGCCGCAAACAAGTTTCTGTGGAGGTTGCTGATAAAAAGCAAATTATTTTATTCTGTTCACAATCAATTCCAACTCCAGGCTGCAGAGTCCCCCAAGAAATAAGGTATTAACACTTATCGTGTGGAGCTGAATTCTTTAAGGAATAGCAATCCTTAAACAGATGGAGGAGAAGTCGTCCTTAAAGCATTAAAATCCAGTGCTGTGCGCCCAGCTCATCCTTCTTCTTAATAAGCCACGCACCATCTTGACGTGCTTGGTGAGACATGAATTCAAACCACATTTCATTGACAAGGAAAGGGTTGCCCCCAGAGGCACTTGTACTAAGGGAAGGAATTTTTGCAGGAGGGTCCTGGGTCCATGTCATGGGTGCTGGGTCTTCCTGACGATCAGCGTCTATTCCTCCATCTGGTGACGGCGCCCTGTTCTCTTTTGTGGGACCACCCCTCCCCCATGTTCAATCCATGTGGTTGGGGAGGGGCTGTCTCCATCCCTGGGTCCAGGAATTGTCCATCCATTGTCCAGCCTCAGTCCCCCGTAGGGTGTGGTCCTGTGACCGGAGTTGGTTGGTTCAATCAGAGTCGATCCTGGGATTGCTGCTGCTGCAACTGGAGAAGAGGCCTCTCTCGCTACAACAGTTGCTGTGAGGGCAGGATCGAGGCATCAGGCTGCTGCTGATTGTTGCGGCCAGTCAGGAATTGAGCCCACCGGTGTGGGGGGGGAAGCAGAGCTGAGAGATGAAGAGAAACAGGTCCATGTTTCCATATCCAGGTCACTTAAACCCTGGATCCAGCCATACCTGAAGCTGCAAGCACCTCAAAGCTTCGTTTACCTAAGCTGATAGACTCCTTTCATCTCAGTCCCTTTGATTGGGGTTTCTGTCACTTGCAGGCAGAAGAATCCTGACAAAATGTCTCCTTGAAAGACGTCGCCTCCTGCTGGGCGCTGGTCTAGCCCAGAGCTTCCATCAAAGGTGACACACGGAGAAAATGCCCCTCCCTTTGCTTGGTCAGACACACACCCGGGCTGGGCCCCTCAGACTGTTTACTTAATCTTCTCTTAAGTCCCTGTTCCAAACTCAGAGAGCGTGTATCCATTCCTGATTAATCGCTCCTGTGTGCAAATGAACTCCATCTCCCCTCGATGGACCCAAACGTCCTCCCGTTCACTGCTTCTGACCTAACCCAACCAACCCAGAAAGGTGCTTTGTCCAAAATCACACAACCAACAAACTATTGCTCAGCACAGGCCTCGGCACATAGCGAATGTTCTGGAAATGCTTGCTAGGCAAAGGAATCACCAGAAAGATGAGAAACCAGGCCTCTAGCTGTCTTGGTACTCTGCTGGGTCACATCCCCAGAGCGGTCACGCTCCTAAAATATCTTAAATGCTGGTACCAAGAACGGACCATGCCACAAATTCTACTTGTCCCTTATCAGCTCTCGCTCATGGAAAATAGATTTTCACATCCTCGTCCAAGAGACTTTAACGTAAGGCTTCAGATGTGTTTTTCTCCAGGTTACTTTTCTTCGCTGACTTGCCTGCTTCCGAGAGAGGCTTGCTCTGCAGACCGTCCCCCCGCCCCGCTTTATTTTCCCCACAGTGCTTGCCACCAGCTGGGGCAATGATTCACTTCAGATGCATTCTGTTTACCGTCAGCCCCAAGAGAACAGACCTTTTGTGTGCGGNGAGATAGAGACAGAGACAGGGACAGAGACTGAAGGAGAGAGAGGGAGAGATTCATTCAACAACCAGCAAGTGTGGGGCCCTGTGCTCAGAGCCCGGAGACAGACGGACACAGCAGTGAGCAAAACAGGCCAAAGAGGGGGCAGCAGTGACAGGAGCCGAGAGAGATTCAGAGCCGCAGGCCATGCAGGCTGCGGTGATCCTACAGAGGTGAGAAACCCAATCTCCTGCCTCATTACACAGGTGAGTCCTTCCTGAAAGCCTTGAGAGGCAAATGCTTGTAATAGTTTTTCCTGTGTGCAAAAAAGAATGTGATTTCCTGATCACATTTANATTTTGACTGTGCCACTCACTGACTTAGGGTCCTGGCTGAGGTCCTGGACCTCTCTGTGGCTCCGTTTCCTCCTCTGGAAGATGGGGAGGACCCTCGTAGCTGCTTCATGGGGCTGTGGCAAGACAACGAATAGACAGAAGCAGGTAGAGGCTTGTGGCCCATGATAAAGAGCCAGTTAGATGCCAGCTGTTGCTGTTTGGGTTGTTATTTACTGTGGTTTATCACCGTGGCAGCTGGCTTTGCCTAAGAGGGCACTCCACTGCCAAAGGGAGAAATGGATTTGTCTCTGATTTTAGGAAGAGTTCATGAGGCAGGACATTCTTGGATAAAATCGTCTAGAAACATTAAAAACCAAATCCTCATATAAACGGTTATGCCGTACCAACAGACTACGCTATGGAAAGACAGCCTCACTGTGGAGAGAGGTCAATCCAGGAAGGCTTCCTGAAGGAGGGGGTTCTCGCTTATCTCAAAGGGATTTGTGGGTAGGATCAGAGGAGAGCTGGACCAAGGACACCCAGAGAGAAAAAAGGATCGGGGAAGATCCAGCAATTCGTAATCGGCCAATCTCACACTAATGATGTGATCAAGAGATGGACCTGTCTCCTGGCAAGGGGCCATCAGCACTTGTCAAAGGCCCCTGATGTCCATGGGCAAGAGACAAATCAGAAATCACAGGTGCACGCAGTTGAGGACATATTATGATCATGTCAGGGCCGGGCACCTGCCTGAGCGTTACAAATGTTTATGAATATTAATAACCATTTGTTCCCAAAGGACCACAAATCAGTTAATTAGGGCCCTGTCAACCTGTTTATATTATCTATAAATGAAAACCCATCAGCAGCCAAACATGAAATTAAGCGGGCCGTGTGTGGGCTGCCACCGTTTCTGGATAAATTACACAGCCAGCTCCCACCCGAGCCCCCGTTCTTGGCAAGGAGGTGGGTATTTCTCTTCCCTGCCCTTGTTTCATTCAAGTCAGTGGTTACGGAGGCACATGATAGATGGTGCCTCACGTGTGGCTTTGCTGCTTGCGGGGAGGGGGTGATTTAAGACCATCGGTAAATTAGCTGCAATCCAGAGTTTTGGAAGAGAGGGAGAATACCCATAAATCAATATTCCATGGACAGGTAATCAGGCCCCCAATCCAGGCTCTGATCACCACGGGTCCGGGTCCATCCGTCTCCTTCCTGGAGTGATGGGCAGGGGTGGGGGCCCCGAGTCACAGCCCTGGCCGGGTTTGTGTTGCATCTGGACAGCTCTCTGCATCAAGGATCTTAGGCATGTTCCATGGAACAAGCCTCGAGAAGTCAGAGACAGAGAGACAGAGACAGAGATAGAGACAGAGACAGGGACAGAGACTGAAGGAGAGAGAGGGAGAGATTCATTCAACAACCAGCAAGTGTGGGGCCCTGTGCTCAGAGCCCGGAGACAGACGGACACAGCAGTGAGCAAAACAGGCCAAAGAGGGGGCAGCAGTGACAGGAGCGGAGAGAGATTCAGAGCCGCAGGCCATGCAGGCTGCGGTGATCCTACAGAGGTGAGAAACCCAATCTCCTGCCTCATTACACAGGTGAGTCCTTCCTGAAAGCCTTGAGAGGCAAATGCTTGTAATAGTTTTTCCTGTGTGCAAAAAAGAATGTGATTTCCTGATCACATTTATGCTGAAACCATACCAAATTCAGTGACGTTGCATTATTAGGGGCCCAGTTACTGGAAGAGTCAGGACGGAAACAATCTAACAAGTTAGGACTCGTCTTGAAAATCCACTGTCTCGTTGGTGGAATCGTAGAGAACCGGGGTCACGTGCGTGGATCCCAGACTGGCCTCCCAGGTTCAATCCCCGGCTCTGCCGCTCGTGGGCTGTGTGACCTTGGCCACCGTACTTAAGCCCTCTGTGCCTCCGCTTCCTCATCTGTAGTGTGAGGGTAATAAGAGGTCGGACCGCTTGGGAGGTTAGAGGCGTTACTATATGTGACGGGCAACATACGGGCTGCCTCGGGAGTGGCCTGCCTGCGGGGAAGCAGGTAAGAGCCACAGGCTAGGGATTGGCTCTCTCCCTCACAAGCTGGCTGTGCACATTTTGGAGGTTACTTAACCTCTCTGTTCTTCCATTACTCTCTTTCCCCTTCTGGTGGGTGGAAAGTCGATTGAATGAACCATGTTTGGCCATGAGGATGAGGACCGTGCATTTACCTTTAGGCTGGCTGACTCGGTTCGTACTGTGCTCCCACCAAAGTACAAGGTGTCCCCCAGGTTGTGCTCCCTCCGAGACGCTGGGGGAGAATCCTTCCCTGTTCTTCCAAGCCTCCCTTAGTCTGTGGCTCTCCAATCTCTGCCTCCATCTTCACCCAGCCTTCTCCCCCAGGCCCCTCTCCTGGCCTTACGTGGATCTAGGACCCACCTGGTGAATCCAGTATGATCTCATCTTGAGATCCTCCCCTTCATTGCATCCGCAAAGACCCCTTTTCCAAATAAGGTCACGTTCACAGGTACCAGGAATTCGGAGTTGGACAGAGCTTCTTGGGGGCCACAATCCAACCCACTGCAGCACCCAAGATGACGACAAGAATGGCATGAAGCCAAATGGACATGGAAGCCACATGGCGACAGCTTTCCAGGGCATGGCGCTCCCGGCGTGCCAGGGGCCGTGCCAACTTTCTTGCCTGGACTTTAAGGGGTTCACTCTTCTCGGTCTTGGGTGCCGTTATTACACTCCTTTTACAGACGAGGAGACTGGAGAGAGGTCATTTGCCTCCAGTCACCCAGGAGAGCCCAGTCGGAGCCAGCAGTGGCAGGTGGCAGTCTGTCTGTCTGCAGGGTCTGAGATCCGACCCTGAGGCAGGGCTCTCTGCCCGCCCTACCTTCCAGGCAGAGTGCAACATCTCCATCTTTATATGGCAATGCCCAGTGCCCAGATTTGGTGACTTGTTGGTTCAAAGCCAGATGAAACACACCTGTNGGTCGGACCGCTTGGGAGGTTAGAGGCGTTACTATATGTGACGGGCAACATACGGGCTGCCTCGGGAGTGGCCTGCCTGCGGGGAAGCAGGTAAGAGCCACAGGCTAGGGATTGGCTCTCTCCCTCACAAGCTGGCTGTGCACATTTTGGAGGTTACTTAACCTCTCTGTTCTTCCATTACTCTCTTTCCCCTTCTGGTGGGTGGAAAGTCGATTGAATGAACCATGTTTGGCCATGAGGATGAGGACCGTGCATTTACCTTTAGGCTGGCTGACTCGGTTCGTACTGTGCTCCCACCAAAGTACAAGGTGTCCCCCAGGTTGTGCTCCCTCCGAGACGCTGGGGGAGAATCCTTCCCTGTTCTTCCAAGCCTCCCTTAGTCTGTGGCTCTCCAATCTCTGCCTCCATCTTCACCCAGCCTTCTCCCCCAGGCCCCTCTCCTGGCCTTACGTGGATCTAGGACCCACCTGGTGAATCCAGTATGATCTCATCTTGAGATCCTCCCCTTCATTGCATCCGCAAAGACCCCTTTTCCAAATAAGGTCACGTTCACAGGTACCAGGAATTCGGAGTCGGACAGAGCTTCTTGGGGGCCACAATCCAACCCACTGCAGCACCCAAGATGACGACAAGAATGGCATGAAGCCAAATGGACATGGAAGCCACATGGCGACAGCTTTCCAGGGCATGGCGCTCCCGGCGTGCCAGGGGCCGTGCCAACTTTCTTGCCTGGACTTTAAGGGGTTCACTCTTCTCGGTCTTGGGTGCCGTTATTACACTCCTTTTACAGACGAGGAGACTGGAGAGAGGTCATTTGCCTCCAGTCACCCAGGAGAGCCCAGTCGGAGCCAGCAGTGGCAGGTGGCAGTCTGTCTGTCTGCAGGGTCTGAGATCCGACCCTGAGGCAGGGCTCTCTGCCCGCCCTACCTTCCAGGCAGAGTGCAACATCTCCATCTTTATATGGCAATGCCCAGTGCCCAGATTTGGTGACTTGTTGGTTCAAAGCCAGATGAAACACACCTGTGGTCTGTAGCTCTGCAGGGGCACCCACCGCCTCCCGGGTACAGGAGAGGGTCGTTAATGCCAACTCGGGGCATGGGGAGCCCTGCTTGCAGCCCGGGCTGCCCGCCCCTTGGCAGAGCCCGCAGGTCCTTGCCGTCCTCCAAGACAGCTAACTCAGAAGTCCCGCTCTCATCTGGCCCTAAAGGAGCCGTCAGCAGGAGGTGACAGCGACCGTAATTCTGTTTTTATTATTATAGAGCGCTGGTCATTTCTGGCTGAGTGGCGCTGAGTGACGGGCGTGATTTAGGGATCTTACGGAGGGATTAGGGAGGCGAAGCATTTTCCTCCGAGGCCCATCCTGGCCGCAAACAAGTTTCTGTGGAGGTTGCTGATAAAAAGCAAATTATTTTATTCTGTTCACAATCAATTCCAACTCCAGGCTGCAGAGTCCCCCAAGAAATAAGGTATTAACACTTATCGTGTGGAGCTGAATTCTTTAAGGAATAGCAATCCTTAAACAGATGGAGGAGAAGTCATCCTTAAAACATTAAAATCCAGTGCTGTGCGCCCAGCTCATCCTTCTTCTTAATAAGCCACGCACCATCTTGACGTGCTTGGTGAGACATGAATTCAAACCACATTTCATTGACAAGGAAAGGGTTGCCCCCAGAGGCACTTGTACTAAGGGAAGGAATTTTTGCAGGAGGGTCCTGGGTCCATGTCATGGGTGCTGGGTCTTCCTGACGATCAGCGTCTATTCCTCCATCTGGTGACGGCGCCCTGTTCTCTTTTGTGGGACCACCCCTCCCCCATGTTCAATCCATGTGGTTGGGGAGGGGCTGTCTCCATCCCTGGGTCCAGGAATTGTCCATCCATTGTCCAGCCTCAGTCCCCCGTAGGGTGTGGTCCTGTGACCGGAGTTGGTTGGTTCAATCAGAGTCGATCCTGGGATTGCTGCTGCTGCAACTGGAGAAGAGGCCTCTCTCGCTACAACAGTTGCTGTGAGGGCAGGATCGAGGCATCAGGCTGCTGCTGATTGTTGCGGCCAGTCAGGAATTGAGCCCACCGGTGTGGGGGGGGAAGCAGAGCTGAGAGATGAAGAGAAACAGGTCCATGTTTCCATATCCAGGTCACTTAAACCCTGGATCCAGCCATACCTGAAGCTGCAAGCACCTCAAAGCTTCGTTTACCTAAGCTGATAGACTCCTTTCATCTCAGTCCCTTTGATTGGGGTTTCTGTCACTTGCAGGCAGAAGAATCCTGACAAAATGTCTCCTTGAAAGACGTCGCCTCCTGCTGGGCGCTGGTCTAGCCCAGAGCTTCCGTCAAAGGTGACACACGGAGAAAATGCCCCTCCCTTTGCTTGGTCAGACACACACCCGGGCTGGGCCCCTCAGACTGTTTACTTAATCTTCTCTTAAGTCCCTGTTCCAAACTCAGAGAGCGTGTATCCATTCCTGATTAATCGCTCCTGTGTGCAAATGAACTCCATCTCCCCTCGATGGACCCAAACGTCCTCCCGTTCACTGCTTCTGACCTAACCCAACCAACCCAGAAAGGTGCTTTGTCCAAAATCACACAACCAACAAACTATTGCTCAGCACAGGCCTCGGCACATAGCGAATGTTCTGGAAATGCTTGCTAGGCAAAGGAATCACCAGAAAGATGAGAAACCAGGCCTCTAGCTGTCTTGGTACTCTGCTGGGTCACATCCCCAGAGCGGTCACGCTCCTAAAATATCTTAAATGCTGGTACCAAGAACGGACCATGCCACAAATTCTACTTGTCCCTTATCAGCTCTCGCTCATGGAAAATAGATTTTCACATCCTCGTCCAAGAGACTTTAACGTAAGGCTTCAGATGTGTTTTTCTCCAGGTTACTTTTCTTCGCTGACTTGCCTGCTTCCGAGAGAGGCTTGCTCTGCAGACCGTCCCCCCGCCCCGCTTTATTTTCCCCACAGTGCTTGCCACCAGCTGGGGCAATGATTCACTTCAGATGCATTCTGTTTACCGTCAGCCCCAAGAGAACAGACCTTTTGTGTGCGGTTCAGCTCCTAGAAGACCTTCTGGCCCAGAGCAGATGCGCCATGAAAGTTTGTTGAGTGAATCAATGAATGAATGAAACTTATTTGCTGCCTTGGATGATCTCTGCTCTTTTTTTCTTTTCTTTATGTCTTATTCCCATGCTATTCTAACGAGAATTGGAGGCCGCTCTTTTCTGTCCCGAAGCCTTCCCCCATTGTCTGGCTTCTGCCGGAATAACAGATCGGGTCCCTGGGGTGCTGAGGGGACAACCATCCTTGGCTCCTAGGAGTTGGTAGTTTGGGTCCCAGGAAGCAGCCTGCAGAAGAGGCCGCCTGGTGTCCAGTAGCTGACGCTGGGCCCTCTCCTGGTTACTATGGAAACACCGCACAGGGAAAGCCGTCTCTTCCCCATCAGAGCTGTGTCATGGCAGGTGACACGGAGGCAGCTCGGGGATCTCATTAGCTCTAACCAGTGGCCCCTGCAAGTTTCCTGCTCGCACCTCTCTGGCCCACTTTTTCACCGAGCTCTGGAGATGAGAACAAGGGTCATTTTGAGTCCTTGGGCCCGTGGCATTTTACAGTCTGTGCGACATAATCAAAAAACATTTATTGAGCACCTGTTATGCACTTGGGCCTGAGGGCAGCCTTTTTCTCCAGAAGAGAAGACAACGAAGAGGTGGGGCAGGTGGCCAAGAGCTTATGTTCTGGAACCTGGCTGTCTGGGTTCAAATCCTACAACCGTTGCCTTGCTACTCGTAAAGGCTTTAAGATCTGTCTATGGATTCTTTAACACTCCTTCCACTGGAAGAAGACTTTAATTCCCTTTCCACGGACTATGAATGAATTGTCAGCAGGGATAGAATGTGCTGGAAGTGACATCGCAGTTTTCCAAAGCCTGGTCAAGAAAGGTGGTACAGATTCTGCTCTTACCACCCCCTCCCCACCCTTCGGACTCGTGCTGTGGGAGCCCTGAGCCACCAAGTTCAGCTACCCTGAGGCTCTGCTGGAGACACCATGACGAGAGACCACAGGGAGGGCCCGGGACTGATAGAGGAGCCCCAGCTCCGGGCCTCGTGATCACTGTGAGTGTGGGGTCTTCAGATGATCTCCCAGCCCCCCGGCGCTGCACACTGGAGCAAGGACAGGCTGGCCCATCAAGGCCAGCCCAAATCTCAGCTCTGTCGGCAGAATAAATATTCTTGTTTTATGATGCTAAGTTCTGGGGCATATAGAACCCAAACATGGCAGGAAACTAGAAAAATTATAAACTAGGAGCCACCACTTTCTTCATCTGCATTATAGGAACCATCCCTGTGCTTCCTTCACAGAGTGTTGGGAGGTTCAGTGTGTTCACAAAGCACCCACCCCCCCGCCCCCCACACACAGCGAGTCTGATGGCCGGCAGCGTAATCCAGTGAGCGAGGGCAGCGGACCCTTCCAGCTGGTCTGGGAGTGGGCCGGAGCACGGGCTGCGGAAGGCAGACACCCTCCTCGTGTATTGCGAGGGAACGGTAGCCGAAGTTCTAGAATCTTCTATGGAAAATAATGTTAACTAGATAGCTTACGTGAAGGAAAAGCAATGACACCAAAGGGCCTTGGGGGGAGGTGAATCTCCCTCCCGTTCCTGTTTCCCAGAGGCGACAATGGATCGGGGGGCCGTTTCTCAGGGGGCCGTTTCTCGGGTGGCCTTCTGGGATGTCCCTTCATATACGGCATCTGTGCAAAATAAACACGTAAAGAAATAAATATGACAAAGACAGAAAGACAAAGGGAAGGGAAGGAAAAGGAAAAGTGACTAATAGTCCCGCAAGGGCGGGGACCCGCCTGCTTCTTTCCCTGCTGAAACTTCGGCGTCAGGTCAGCGCCAGGCCCCTGGTTCCGGATGGACAAATCAGTGAGCAGTGGACACAGCCCGTCTCCACTCTTGTGGCAGCACATGCCCTGCGCACCCCGCTCTGCGGCTCGCCTCTCTCGCTTTCTTCAGCTGGGAGACCACGTCTTCTCTGCTCACACAGAGCTGCCTCGTTCTGATGGTGGACAGGGTCCACTCTGTGGCCTCGTCGTGGTACACGTGGCTGGTGGAGATGTGACGTCCTTCGGTTCTGAGCTCTTGCTGCTGCGACACACATCGTGCGTGGATGTTTTGAGCACCTGTGAACAGACTTCCATCTTGGTTCTTTGCTCTCAAAGATGGAGGTGGTCCTTCCTTTTCCCTCCCCTGTCTCTCTCAGGAGCACAGCCTGGAAGAGCTGGAAGAATTCTGATGGCCTGAACAGGATCATGTGCTTTGTGGACATCAAGGAAGGCTTCCTGGAGGAGGGGCACCAGAGCTAGGCCTTGAAAGTAAGGTTGGGCTGCCACGGAGGGACAGGAGGGACACTGGTTTATGGGCCACCTCTTGCAGCACACACCCTTCCTCAGACGAAAATGTCAAAAAGGCCAGCTCAGCAAACTGGTGATCCACACCCACTATCCCCTCCCCACCCTGTACAGATGGTCCCCAGCCTGGGCTCCAAAATTCTTCCAAGCATTGTCTCTCTTCATAGCAGCTGGTGGGCAGTGGGTGCAGGAATATTGTCACACATACTGGAAGGGAAAATAAAAGAAGGATATTTTCCGTTCGGAGCTCAAATTCCCGGCTCAGTGCCTGCCAGTGCGGAGCTGGGCGGGTTAGTCCAAATGTTTCCTGGACGCTGGCTGCGGCTCTGGAGCGGGTCCTAGAGAGCCTTCTGTCTCTTACCTAGAGTGAACCCTTCACTTGCCGAAGCACAGAGAGGCCCAGGGTCCGGGGACTGGGAGTGGCCAGCGTGGTGGGCCAGCCACTCTGGGGCTCAGAACATAAGACTCCATCCGTGCCTGCTTGTAGGTAAAATTCAAGCCTCCACTCTAACGTTACTGTGTCCCACGGACAATCGAGCTCCGTGGGGAAATGGGGGTTCAGATGCTTTCCCGGGGAAGACACCAGCTTGATTCCAGAGGACTCGGGCTGCTGGCAATGAAGCCAAGCCCAGAGAAAAATTTAGCCCTTAAAAATTTAAATAAAAATCTGATTTTTAGCATCTCTAGAAAAGTCTGAACAACTGGTCATCTTGGGTCTGGGGGCCTGATTAGTGACAATTAACTTGAGCTGTGTCCTGTGCCCCCTCCAGCCTGGGCTCCGTGGTTTGTCGCAGTCCCCACCCCTCCCCGTTGCCCTGTGTACTGGTCCACTTCCCTCTTTGCTCATTTGAGTTACTGGCCGGGTCCTCGATGGCCGTAGGGCTTATGCTCCCGCTTTAGTGCGCGAAGGATATTCATACCTCTTTTCGGACCTAGCTCTCTCCGCACTCCTGTGGTCTGGCCCACGGGGATTAGATCCGCTTTTCTGATGGGGGAAGGGAGACTCAGAGGGTGGAGACATACCCATGGTCAAGCAGGGCACTTCCTACCGCCCAGGGTGCGGGCCATGGACCTGAGATTCCTCCCCTAAGATGCTTCCTGCTGGCAAAGGGTCCCCTCTGCCATGTGAGGAGAGGGAGGAGACAGCTCAAATGGGAGATAATCTGGGGCAACGGGGTCAAGAGGTCAAGACCAGGGTCCAAGCTAGCCACAGGGCAGGAGAAGGGGCTGGGTACAATGTGACAATTTCTAATAGCTTCTCAAGCTCCGGAGACAACAACACTTGTTAGTTATATGTGGGGCCAAGAAAGGACAGAAACAGGACAGAGATGCATGCCGAGAGAGATGGAGAGACAGGAGAGAGAGAGGAATGCACAGAGGGAGACAGACTGAGAGAGACAGGACTGAGAGGGGAGAGAGTTCCAGAGACAGCAAGGGCAAGACAGAAGCAGGCTGTCCAGAGTGGGGGAGCTACAGCAAGCAGGGAGGCTTGGGGTTCCAGAGCTGTGAGAGGGGGAGACGGACCCCCACAGAAGCTGCTGCTTCTTCCCTGACGGGCCAGGACCCCACACAGCTGTTGGTGCTGTCCCCCCGGCCTCCCCCTCTCCCCCCCCCATCCCCAGACTCCCAGGAGCCCTGCAGCCGCGGCCTAGTCGCCAGCACGGGAGAGAGTCCCTCAGGGCCTACTCTGTGCCCAGCCCATCTGTCTGCTCTGTCCCCCCAGCTGTCCCTCTCCTGGGGAGAGCAGTGGCTGCCCTCCTTCCCGTCCTCCGCGTGGGCAGGGGGACCCAGCCTGGGCTTCTGCCGGGGTAGGGAGGAGGAAGTATGGGAGGTGCCTCCCCCTCCCCGGAACATTCCAGGCCTGGGCCCTGCAGATCCAGAGCAGACACCCTCCCTGGGAAGCGAGAGGGGACAGATGCGCTCCCTTATGGTCTCCATGGAGATCCGTCCACCTGGCAACCTTGACGGGCAGCTGGGCCTGGCCTTCGAAGCTTTTGTCTCCACAAAATCTCTCCCTGAACACAAATGCTGCCAGAAAATCTGCCAGGCGCCCACAGGGGACCGGGGCTTCCCTCCCGGCTGCCGGGGGCCTGGCTGACGAGGACACCCCAAAGCAGGCGCACAAGGGTCGGAGCTCTCTCCCTGGACCATAGGCACAGGTTCTGGTTGAATAATGCAGCTCCACCTTTTGTCCTTCCATGGCTGTTATGAAACACTCCGATGGCAGCTCCGGTTACTTAGAGTATGGAGGCCCGCCAGCTCTGTCCTGGAAGAAAGAGATAAAGGACCAGCCTGGCCTATCTTGACTGTGTAACAAAAAGCATGTGTAAGAGGCAGAGGCAGGTAACCAGAATATTGCGTGGCCATTCATTCAATCACTCAGCAAATATCAGAGCCCCTGCTGGGGACCAGCTGTCAACACCCCAGATGCCGTCCCTCCCTCCTGGAGCTGACACATATGGGGGAGATGGACGCTTGACACGTTGGCAAATAAAGAAGATGATTCCAGCCAAGGAAACAAGATGAAATCTTGGACCAGAGAGTGGCGAGGGTGGGCTGGCGGATGTCGCATGGGGCATGCCTGTAAAGCTGTCCCACACAGGTGGCACAGGAGTGGGGACCTGAATGAGAAGGAGCAGCTGAACAAGGAGCACAGGGAAGAGTATCTAGGAGGTAGGAACAGCCATCACAGAGGCTCAGAGTCTACCGGAAGCACTCACCAATCAGAATTGTTCTCATCCACTCAGGATGCTTCTTGGCTCCATGAGGATGGAGGTGTAGACTTTCACTCTAGTGAGACCTAATATGCTCTCCTTCCTCTGCTGGAGAGCAGGCTGGTGATGGGGAGAGGGAGTTCCATGGGTCCCCCATCTCAGGTTAACTCATCCACTGGCCTGAGAACCAGGTCCTGTCAGCCCTTAAAGTCAGGGAGCTGGAAGTTTCCTTGGATGTCACGCAGGTCTGTGTTTCCCAAACGGGAACAGTCACATCCCCCAGCACAGTGGCGCATACCTGCCTCTCGCCTGCCCATGATTAGATCCGTGTCCTCAAACCGCTTCCCATCAGCTGGCTTGTGGAGGTTGACCTCGTCCTTGAGCATAATAATCATGACCTTATAGCTAGTTCTTTTGCTTCTGATAAATAGTTATAAAAATCAAAAGTGTGTATTTGGGCACCCCCCGAAATCCACCCATGATGACCCCTCGAAAAACCTGCTGTAGGCCAGCCCCTACGTTCACGCACAGCTGAAGCCCAGAGATTTGTACGAAACCATGCTATTAGTGACCCCCGCTTTTCCCCACCATCCCTCCTGTCCTCTGGGCTGGTTAGTTCCCAGCTGACATTCAGAAAGTGGGCCACTTAGCTCTCAGAGACAGGTGTCAGTGCTCCTCGATTTCTCCCTGTCTCCCTTCTCCTCCTTTCCCCTCCCTGCCTCTCTCCCTCCCCCTGCTTCTTCTCCCCTCCTTCCTCTCCTTCTTCCCTCCTCCTTCTCTCACCCTCTCCCCTTTCCAGAACCCTGAAATACCCAGCAGGTTTTTAGACCTCAGCTCTGCTTAACCCACTTATTCTAACTCACTCTCTCTCGGTGAAAACCCCACTAATTTCATCCTCCTCTCTGTAAAGCGGTGGAAAGATCCTCGCTCCTCGTGAATGTTTTGAAACAACCCGTTGCATCAACTATGAGTCAAATCACTTCCATCGGAATTCTTCGGGGAGGATTCACGTATGCATGCATTCAACTGTATGTATTAAGAACTCAGATGAATGTCAGATTCTGCTCAAGTCACTAGAGACAAAGCAATGAACGACACAAAAATCCTGCCCCAGTGGGACTTCTATTCTTCTGGGGGAAACAGATAATTCACAAGCAAACAAGGATACGGTTTCGAGCGAAAATAAACGAATGAATGATCCTTCCAACTTTCCAGGCGAATTCGTTATCCTCATGCGACACCTGGCTTCCCTCCCTCGTCCCCTGCCAGCCCCCCACGTCACGATGCTCCGCCTCGGGCCCTCAGACAGCTGACAGGAGGCTTTCCAACGAAGTGCCAGGGGCGCAGGAGATGTTCAGTGAATGGCAACAGACGAGCGAGCATGTGTTTGTGTTCAGAAAGTATAATTGGGGACATGCTTGTGTTTACACGCATTGGATGACAAGTGGGTGTGTGTGTGAGCTGCTAATGGATGAGGTGACATATGTGGGAGGGGGTTGTGCGGTGAATTGTATTTTGTGGATTGCAATGATGTCTTCCGCGAGGGCCGGGTTGGAGCATCTGAGTAAGAGGTTTGGTGGCACGAGTGTGGGTATATGTGTCTGAGTGTGTGTTTATAGCACGTGAGTGTGTTTTATACATGGATGTGCATGAGGATGTGGGTGGAAGCGTGTGAATGTGTTTGCAAGCGTGTGTGTGAGTGTGGGTGTGTGTCTGGGTGTCATGGGGAGCCCCCCCCCAATGGCCCGAACCTGACTGACTGCTGTGGGTCGCAGAGCACGCTGACTTCCCGGGATCCAGAAACGCAGAACAGAGACGGGTTTCTGTGCGGGACTCAGGAGGAGAAGAGAGGGGAGCGAAGAGGGTAGAGATTCCAAAAACAGAAGTAAAAACAAATACAGAACCCTGCCGTCCTGCCTCCGGTGCCATCACGAAGGGTCCCCACGGGCAATCACCCGTCTGTGCTGAGGACACGCATGAGACGGCCCCGGTCTCTGTGAAGGGCCCGTCAGACATGCGAGCGTTTGCCTCTGAAAGGCCAGGCCCGTCGGAGCTGCCCCCAGAGGAGGCCGGCGGAAGGCAGAGCGTGGGCCCGAGAAACCACACAGCTCAGAGGACATCAGGAAGATGAAGAATGGGGACTCCCAGAGCGTGCTTAACCAGTGCCCCCAACACACTCCGTTCCCGGCGGTGGCGGGTTCCACCAGCACCTTCCCGTGGGGCAGACCTTCCGCACTCTGGACCACTTCCTTGGACAGCCGTCCTCCCGGTTCCCACGGGCCTGTTTCCAGGCCGCCCTTGGGCCTTCCCTGGTTTTGCCCCCTTCTCTTCTAGTTCTCCTGACACTTTCCTTGGTCAGGAGAAAACCACGGGTTTTGCACCCGTGCCCCTGCTGAGGGCTGACTCTGGCCACCACCTGGGTGATTCTGGAAAAGCCCCAGGGGCTGGGCGCTTGTGCTGTCCACATGGGGCAGCCCCGCCTGCCTTTGGCTCTATCACTCTTCTTTCTGACCACCCCACTCTATCCACCCAGGACCAGAGCCCCACAGGCTCCCTTCTGATGGTCCCCAACCCCCACCACTGCCCCAGGAGGATGGACCACCCCTGATGAGTCACCTCATTCTAGCCCCCCCATTCACTCCCACATGGAATCCCCAATTCCTTCTGGAGAGAAAAAAGGAAGAAGGGAGGCGGAAGTCAAGAGCTAGGGTGGACTAGCTGAGTTTTACTTGGGGTCCCCCAACCCCTACAAAGTATCTGGCTCCCTCACTCCCACATTTCTACCCCCTTCTCCATCCCTTGGCCATTTGCCTTTCTATCCAGTCAAAGCTGAGAGTTCCAACCTCTGAGATTTCTGAGTCAGAAAAGCCCTCCCGGGGCGCCTGGGTGGCACAGCGGTTAAGCGTCTGCCTTCGGCTCAGGGCGTGATCCCGGCGTTATGGGATCGAGCCCCACATCAGGCTCCTCTGCTGTGAGCCTGCTTCTTCCTCTCCCACTCCCCCTGCTTGTGTTCCCTCTCTCGCTGGCTGTCTCTA